>NC_092269.1:14924286-14964286 GCF_036320965.1 Panulirus ornatus
CTACAAGTTCTTCACCATTTCCATTTACAATACTGAACACCCCATGTATACCAATTATTCCCTCAACTGCCATATTACTCACCTTTGCATTTAATTCACCCATCACTATAACCCGGTCTTGTGCATCAAAACCAGTAACACACTCATTTAGCTGCTCCCAAAACATTTGCCTTTCATGATCTTTCTTCTTATGCCCAGGTGTATATGTACCAGTAATCACCTATCTCTCTCCATCAACTTTCAGTTTTCCCCATATCAATCAAGAATTTACTTTCTTACACTCTATCACATACTCCCACAACTCCTATTTCTGGAGTAGTGCAACTCCTTCCCTTGCTCTTGTCCTCTCACTAACCCCTGACTTTACTCCCAAGACATTCAAAAACCACTCTTCCCGTTCGTTTCACTCAGAGCCAAAATATCCAGGTTCCTTTCCTCAAACATACTACCTATCTCTCCTTTTTTCTCATCTTGGTTACATCCACATACATTTAGACACCCCAGTCTGCGCCTTTGAGGAGGATGAGCACTCCCCGCGTGACTCCTTCTGTTTCCCCTTTTAGAAAGTTGAGATACAAGGAGGGGAAGGTTTCTGGCCCCCCGCTCCCGTCCCCTTTAGGCGTCTTATATATATGTATATATATATATATATATATATATATGTATTTTTTTTTTTTTTTTTTTTTTTTTTTTATACTTTGTCGCTGTCTCCCGCGTTTGCGAGGTAGCGCAAGGAAACAGACGAAAGAAATGGCCCAACCCCCCCCCCCCCATACACATGTACATACACACGTCCACACACACAAATATACATACCTACACAGCTTTCCATGGTTTACCCCAGACGCTTCACATGCCTTGCTTCACTCCACTGACAGCACGTCAACCCCTGTATACCACATGACTCCAATTCACTCTATTCCTTGCCCTCCTTTCACCCTCCTGCATGTTCAGGCCCCGATCACACAAAATCTTTTTCACTCCATCTTTCCACCTCCAATTTGGTCTCCCTCTTCTCCTCGTTCCCTCCACCTCCGACACATATATCCTCTTGGTCAATCTCTCCTCACTCATTCTCTCCATGTGCCCAAACCATTTCAAAACATATAAATTGATTGGGAATACCTGGTCTAAAAAGAGAGATATACACAAGTATGCGTATGCAAATAGGAGAGATGGGCAGAGAGCGTTATTGGATTACGTGTTAATCGATTGCGCGCAAAAGAGATTTTTGGATGTTAATGAGTTGAGAGGTGCAACTGGAGGAATGTCTGATCATTATATTGTGGAGGCGGTGAAGATTTGTAAAGGTATTCAGAAAAGAAGAGATAATGTTGGTGTGAAGGGGGTGAGTGTAAGTGAGCTTGGGAAGGTCCCTTGTGTGAGGAATTACCAGGAGACTTAGAGTAAAGAATTGAAAAAGGTGAGAACAAAGGACGTAAGGGAAGTAGGCGAGACATGTAATGTATTTAAGAAGCAGTTGTAGCTTTCGCAAAAGATGTTTGTGTCATAAGAAGCGTGGGAGGTTAGAAAGGGTAGTCAATGATGGGATGGAGAAGTAAGATTATTAATGAAAAAGAGGAGAGAAGGATTTGGACGATTTTTAAGGGAAATAATGCAAATGACTGGGGTATGTGTAACGGAAAGATTCATGCCGTCAAGAGAAAGGTGCAAGTGGAGAAAAAGAGGGCAAATGTGAGATGGGGTGCGAGAGTATCATTAAATTTTAGGCAGAATAAAAAGATGTTTTTGAAGGAGGTAAATAAAGTGTGTATGACAAATGAAGAAATGGGAACTTCGGTGAAGGGGGCTAATGGGGAGGTGATAACAAGTAGTGGTGATGTGAGAAGGAGATGGAGTGAGTATTTTTGGAAATTTGTTGAATCTGTTTCAAGATAGACTGGCAGATGTAGGATGTTTTGGTCGAGGTGGTGTGCAAAGAGAGAGGGTTAGGGAGAATGCTTCGGTAAACAGAGAAGAAGTAGTAAAAGCTTTGCGGATGATTAAAGCCGGTAAGGCAGCGGGTTTGGATAGTATTGCATTGGATTATATTAAAAAAGAGGGTGACAGTGTTGTTGACTGGTTGTAAGGTTACTGAATATATGTGTGACTCATGTTGAGGTGCCCGAGGATTGGTAGAATGCTTCCATAGTACCATTGTACAAAGACAAAGGGGATAAAGGTGAGTGTTTGAATTACAGAGGTATAGATTTGTTGAGTGTTCTTGGGATATTATATGGGAGAGTATTGATTGAAAGGGTGAAAGCATGTACAGAGCATCAGATTGGGGAAGTGCAGTTTGCTTTTAGAAGTGGTAGAGGATTTGTGGATCAGGTGTTTGCTTTGAAGAATGTATATGAGAAATACTTAGAAAGGCAAATGGATTTGTATGTAGCATTTATGGATCTGGAGAAGGCATATGATGTAGTTGATAGAGATGCTCTGTGGAAAGTTTAAGAATGTATGGTGTAGGAGGCAAGCTGTTAGAAGCAGTGAAAAGTTTTTTATCGAGGATGTAAGGCATGTGTACGTGGAGGAAGAGAGGAAAATGATTGGTTCTCAATGAATCTAGGTTTGCGACACGGGTGTGTGATGTCTCCATGGTTGTTTAATTTGTTTATGGATGGGGTTGTTAGGGAGGTTAATGCAAGAGTTTTGGGAAGAGTGGCAAGTATGCAGGCTGTTGTGGATGAGGGAGCTTGGGAAGTGAGTCAGTTGTTGTTTGTTGATGATACAGCGCTGGTGGCTGATTCGTGTAAGAAACTGTAGAGCTGGTGACTGAGTTTGGTAAAGTGTGGGAAAGAAGAAAGCTAAGAGTAAAGGTGAGTAAGAGGAAGGTTATTAGGTACAGTAGGGTTGAGGGACAAGTCAATTGGGAGGTAAGTTTGAATGGAGAAAAACTGGAGGAAGTGAAGTGTTTTAGATATCTCCCTAGTGGATTTGGCAGCGGATGGAACCATGGAAGCAGGAGTGATTCATAGGGTGGGGGAGGGGGCGAAAGTTCTGGGGGCGTTGAAGAATTTGGGGAAGCAGAGAACATTATCTCGAAGAGCAAAAATGGGTATGTTTGAAGGAATAGTGCTTCCAACAATGTTATATGGTTGCGAGGCTTGGGCTATGGATAGAGTTGTGCGGAGGAGGGTAGATGTGCTGGAAATGAGATGTTTGATTACAGTATATGGTGTGAGGTGGCTTGATCGAGTAAGTAATAATAGAGTAAGAGAGATGTGTGGTAATAAAGAGAGTGTGGTTGAGAGAGCAGAAGAAGGTGTTTTGAAATGCTTTGCTCACATGGAGAGAATGAGTGAGGAAAGATTGACCAGCAGGATACATGTGTCAGAGGTGGAGGGAACAAGGAGAATTGGGAGACCAAATTCGAGGTGGAAAGATGGAGTGAAAAAGATTTTGAGTGATTAGGGAAAGAACATGCATGAGGGTGAAAGGCGTGCAAGGAATAGAGTGAATTGCAACGATGTGGTATACCGGGGTCGACGTGTTGTCAATGGATTGAACCAGGGCATGTGAAGCGTCTGGAGATAAACCATGGAAAGTTTTGTGGGGCCTGGATGTGGAAAGGGAGCTGTGGTTTCGGTGCATTATTATATGACAGCTAGAGACTGAGTGTGAACGAATGTGGCCTTTGTTTGTCTTTTCCTAGCGCTACCTCGAGGACATTTGGGGGGAGGGGGTTGTTATTTCATGTGTGGCGGGGTGGCGACGGGAGTGAATATAGGCAGACAGTATGAATTATGTACATGTTTATATATGTATATGTCTGTGTGTATATATATATGTATACATTGAGATGTATAGGTATGTATATTAGCGTGTGTGGACGTATGTATATACATGTGTATGGGGGTGGGTTGGACCATTTCTTTCGTCTGTTTCCTTGCGCTACCTCGCTAACGCGGGAGTCAGAGACAAAGCAAAATAATGATAATGATAATAATAGAATATATATATATATATAAATATATATATATATATATATATATATATATATATATATATATATATATATATTTCTTTTTTTTTTTTTCATACTATTCGCTATTTCCCACGATAGCGAGGTAGCGTTAAGAACAGAGGACTGGGCCTTTGAGGGAATATCCTCACCTGGACCTCTTCTCTGTTCCTTCTTTTGGAAAAAAAAAAAAAAAAAAAAAACGAGAGGGGAGGATTTCCAGCCCCCCGCTCCCTTCCCTTTTAGTCGCCTTCTACGACACGCAGGGAATACGTGGGAAGTATTCTTTCTCCCCTATCCCCAGGGAATATATATATATATATACATATATATATATATATATATATATATATATATATATATATATATATATATATATATATATATATATATATATATATATATATTTTCTTTTCTTTCTCGCTGTCTCCCGCGTTTGCGAGGTAGCGCAAGGAAACAGACGAAAGAAATGGCCCAACCCATCCCCATACACATGTATATACATACGTCCACACACGCAAATACACATAACTGCACAGCTTTCCATGGTTTACCTCAGACGCTTCACATGCCTTGATTCAATCCACTGACAGCACGTCAACCCCGGTATACCACATCGCTCCAATTCACTCTATTCCTTGCCCTCCTTTCACCCTCCTGCATGTTCAGGCCCCGATCACACAAAATCTTTTTCACTCCATCTTTCCACCTCCAATTTGGTCTCCCTCTTCTCCTCGTTCCCTCCACCTCCGACACATACATCCTCTTGGTCAATCTTTCCTCACTCATTCTCTCCATGTGCTCAAACCATTTCAAAACACCCTCTTCTGCTCTCTCAACCACGCTCTTTTTATTTCCACACATCTCTCTTACCCGTACGTTACTTACTCGATCAAACCACCTCACACCACACATTGTCCTCAAACATCTCATTTCCAGCACATCCATCCTCCTGTGCACAGCTCTATCCATAGCCCACGCCTCGCAACCATACACCATTGTTGGAACCACTATTCCTTCAAACATAACCATTTTTGCTTTCCGAGATAATGTTCTCGACTTCAACACATTCTTCAAGGCTCCCAGAATTTTCGCCCCCTCCCTCACCCTATGATCCACTTCCACTTCCATGGTTCCATCCGCTACCAGATCCACTCTCAGGTATCTAAAACACTTCACTTCCTCCAGTTTTTCTCCATTCAAACTCACCTCCCAATTGACTTGACCCTCAACCCTACTGTACCTAATAACCTTCCTCTTATTCACATTTACTCTTAACTTTCTTCTTTCACACACTTTACCAAACTCAGTCACCAGCTTCTGCAGTTTCTCACATGAATCAGCCACCAGCGCTGTATCATCAGCGAACAACAACTGACTCACTTCCCAAGCTCTCTCATAACCAACAGACTTCATACTTGACCCTCTTTCCAAAACTCTTGCATTCACCTCCCTAACAACCACATCCATAAACAAATTAAAAAACCATGGAGACAACACACACCCCTGCCGCAAACCTACATTCACTGAGAACCAATCACTTTCCTCTCTTCCTACACGTACATATGCCTTACATCATCGATAAAAACTTTTCACTGCTTCTAACAACTTGCCTCCCACACCATATATTCTTAATACCTTCCACAGAGCATCTCTATCAACTCTATCATATGCCTTCTCCAGATCCATAAATGCTACATACAAATCCATTTGCTTTTCTAAGTATTTCTCACATACATTCTTCAAAGCAAACACCTGATCCACACATCCTCTACCACTTCTGAAACCACACTGCTCTTCCCCAATCTGATGCTCTGTACATGCCTTCACCCTCTCAATCAATACCCTCCCATATAATTTAACAGGAATACTCAACAAACTTATACCTCTGTAATTTGAGCAGTCACTCTTATCCCCTTTGCCTTTGTACAATGGCACTATGCACGCATTCCGCCAATCCTCAGCCACCTCACCATGAGTCACACATGGATTAAATAACCTTACCAACCAGTCAACAATACAGTCACCCCCTTTTTTAATAAATTCCACTACAACACCATCCAAACCTGCTCCCTTGCCGACTTTCATCTTCCGCAAAGCTCCCACTACCTCTTCTATGTTTACCAAATCATTTTCCCTAACCCTCTCACTTTGCACACCACCTCGACCAAAACACCCTATATCTGCCACTCTATCAGCAAACACATTCAACAAACCTTCAAAATACTCACTCCATCTCCTTCTCACATCACCACTACTTGTTATCACCTCCCCATTTGCACCCTTCACTGAAGTTCCCATTTGCTCCCTTGTCTTACGCACTTTATTTACCTCCTTCCAGAACATCTTTTTATTCTCCCTAATATTTAATGATACTCTCTCACCCCGACTCTCATTTGCCCTTTTTTTCACCTCCTGCACCTTTCTCTTGACCTCGTGTCTCTTTCTTTTATACATCTCCCACTCAATTTTATTTTTTCCCTGCAAAAATCGTCCAAATTCCTCTCACTTCTCTTTCACCAATACTCTTACTTCTTCATCCCACCACTCACTACCCTTTCTAATCAACCCACCTCCCACTCTTCTCATGCCACAAGCATCTTTTGGGCAATCCATCACTGATTCCCTAAATACATCCCATTCCTCCCCCACTCCCCATATATATATATATATATATATATATATATATATATATATATATATATATATATATATATATATATATATATATATATATATATATATATGTATATATATATATATATATATATATATATATATATATATATATATATATATATATATATATATATATATAACCTTACCAACCAGTCAACAATACAGTCACCCCCCTTTTTAATAAATTCCACTGCAATACCATCCAAACCTGCTGCCTTGCCGGCTTTCATCTTCCGCAAAGCTTTTACTACCTCTTCTCTGTTTACCAAATCATTTTCCCTAACCCTCTCACTTTGCACACCACCTCGACCCAAACACCCTATATCTGCCACTCTGTCATCAGACACATTCAACAAACCTTCAAAATACTCATTCCATCTCCTTCTCACATCACCACTACTTGTTATCACCTCCCCATTTACGCCCTTCACTGAAGTTCCCATTTGCTCCCTTGTCTTACGCACCCTATTTACCTCCTTCCAGAACATCTTTTTATTCTCCCTAAAATTTACTGATAGTCTCTCACCCCAACTCTCATTTGCCCTTTTTTTCACCTCTTGCACCTTTCTCTTGACCTCCTGTCTCTTTCTTTTATACTTCTCCCACTCAATTGCATTTTTTCCCTGCAAAAATCGTCCAAATGCCTCTCTCTTCTCTTTCACTAATACTCTTACTTCTTCATCCCATCACTCACTACCCTTTCTAAACAGCCCACCTCCCACTCTTCTCATGCCACAAGCATCTTTTGCGCAATCCATCACTGATTCCCTAAATACATCCCATTCCTCCCCCACTCCCCTTACTTCCATTGTTCTCACCTTTTTCCATTCTGTACACAGTCTCTCCTGATACTTCCTCACACAGGAAGGTTATTTAATGTATGTATGACTCATGGTGAGGTGCCTGAGGATTGGCGGAATGCGTGCATAGTGCCATTGTACAAAGGCAAAGGGGATAAGAGTGACTGCTCAAATTACAGAGGTATAAGTTTGTTGAGTATTCCTGGTAAATTATATGGGAGGGTATTGATTGAGAGGGTGGAGGTATGTACAGAGCATCAGATTGGGGAAGAGCAGTGTGGTTTCAGAAGTGGTAGAGGATGTGTGGATCAGGTGTTTGCTTTGAAGAATGTATGTGAGAAATACTTAGAAAAGCAAATGGATTTGTATATGGCATTTATGGAGTTGGAGAAGGCATATGATAGAGTTGATAGAGATGCTCTGTGGAAGGTATTAAGAATATATGGTGTGGGAGGCAAGTTGTTAGAAGCAGTGAAAAGTTTTTATCGAGGATGTAAGGCATGTGTACGTGTAGGAAGAGAGGAAAGTGATTGGTTCTCAGTGAATGTAGGTTTGCGGAAGGGGTGTGTGATGTCTCCATGGTTGTTTAATTTGTTTATGGATGGGGTTGTTAGGGAGGTAAATGTAAGAGTCTTGGAAAGAGGGGCAAGTATGAAGTCTGTTGGGGATGAGAGAGCTTGGGAAGTGAGTCAGTTGTTGTTCGCTGATGATACAGCGCTGGTGGCGGATTCATGTGAGAAACTGCAGAAGCTGGTGACGGAGTTTGGTAAAGTGTGTGGAAGAAGAAAGTTAAGAGTAAATGTGAATAAGAGCAAGGTTATTAGGTACAGTAGGGTTGAGGGTCAAGTCAATTGGGAGGTGAGTTTGAATGGAGAAAAACTGGAGGAAGTGAAGTGTTTTAGATATCTGGGAGTGGATCTGTCAGCGGATGGAACCCTGGAAGCGGAAGTGGATCATAGGGTGGGGGAGGTGGCGAAAATTTTGGGAGCCTTGAAAAATGTGTGGAAGTCGAGAACATTATCTCGGAAAGCAAAAATGGGTATGTTTGAAGGAATAGTGGTTCCAACAATGTTGTATGGTTGCGAGGCGTGGGCTATGGATAGAGTTGTGCGCAGGAGGATGGATGTGCTGGAAATGAGATGTTTGAGGACAATGTGTGGTGTGAGGTGGTTTGATCGAGTAAGTAACGTAAGGGTAAGAGAGATGTGTGGAAATAAAAAGAGCGTGGTTGAGAGAGCAGAAGAGGGTGTTTTGAAATGGTTTGGGCACATGGAGAGAATGAGTGAGGAAAGATTGACCAAGAGGATATATGTGTCGGAGGTGGAGGGAACGAGGAGAAGAGGGAGACCAAATTGGAGGTGGAAAGATGGAGTGAAAAGAATTTTGTGTGATCGGGGCCTGAACATGCAGGAGGGTGAAAGGAGGGCAAGGAATAGAGTGAATTGGAGCGATGTGGTATACAGGGGTTGACGTGCTGTCAGTGGATTGAATCAAGGCATGTGAAGCGTCCGGGGTAAACCATGGAAAGCTGTGTAGGTATGTATATTTGCGTGTGTGGACGTGTGTATGTACATGTGTATGGGGGGGGTTGGGCCATTTCTTTCGTCTGTCTCCTTGCGCTACCTCGCAGACGCGGGAGACAGCGACGAGGTATAAAAAAAAAAAAAAAAAAAAAAACATATATATATATATATATATATATATTTTTTTTTTTTTTTTTTTTTGCTTTGTCGCTGTCTCCCGCGTTTGCGAGGTAGCGCAAGGAAACAGACGAAAGAAATGGCCCAACCCACCCCCATACACATGTATAAACATACGTCCACACACGCAAATATACATACCTACACAGCTTTCCATGGTTTACCCCAGACGCTTCACATGCCTTGATTCAATCCACTGACAGCACGTCAACCCCGGTATACCACATCGCTCCAATTCACTCTATTCCTTGCCCTCCTTTCACCCTCCTGCATGTCCAGGCCCCGATCACACAAAATCTTTTTCACTCCATCTTTCCACCTCCAATTTGGTCTCCCTCTTCTCCTCGTTCCCTCCACCTCCGACACATATATCCTCTTGGTCAATCTTTCCTCACTCATTCTCTCCATGTGCCCAAACCATTTCAAAACACCCTCTTCTGCTCTCTCAACCACGCTCTTTTTATTTCCACACATCTCTCTTACCCTTACGTTACTTACTCGATCAAACCACCTCACACCACACATTGTCCTCAAACATCTCATTTCCAGCACATCCATCCTCCTGCGCACAACTCTATCCATAGCCCACGCCTCGCAACCATACAACATTGTTGGAACCACTATTCCTTCAAACATACCCATTTTTGCTTTCCGAGATAATGTTCTCGACTTCCACACATTCTTCAAGGCTCCCAGAATTTTCGCCCCCTCCCCCACCCTATGATCCACTTCCGCTTCCATGGTTCCATCCGCTGCCAGATCCACTCCCAGATATCTAAAACACTTCACTTCCTCCAGTTTTTCTCCATTCAAACTCACCTCCCAATTGACTTGACCCTCAACCCTACTGTACCTAATAACCTTGCTCTTATTCACATTTACTCTTAACTTTCTTCTTTCACACACTTTACCAAACTCAGTCACCAGCTTCTGCAGTTTCTCACATGAATCAGCCACCAGCGCTGTATCATCAGCGAACAACAACTGACTCACTTCCCAAGCTCTCTCATACCCAACAGACTTCATACTTGCCCCTCTTTCCAAAACTCTTGCATTCACCTCCCTAACAACCCCATACATAAACAAATTAAACAACCATGGAGACATCACACACCCCTGCCGCAAACCTACATTCACTGAGAACCAATCACTTTCCTCTCTTCCTACACGTACACATGCCTTACATCCTCGATAAAAACTTTTCACTGCTTCTAACAACTTGCGTCCCACACCATATATTCTTAATACCTTCCACAGAGCATCTCTATCAACTCTATCATATGCCTTTTCCAGATCCATAAATGCTACATACTAATCCATTTGCTTTTCTAAGTATTTCTCACATACATTCTTCAAAGCAAACACCTGATCCACACATCCTCTACCACTTCTGAAACCACACTGCTCTTCCCCAATCTGATGCTCTGTACATACCTCCACCCTCTCAATCAATACCCTCCCATATAATTTACCAGGAATACTCAACAAACTTATACCTCTGTAATTTGAGCACTCACACTTATCCCCTTTGCCTTTGTACAATGGCACTATGCACGCATTCCGCCAATCCTCAGGCACCTCACCATGAGTCATACATACATTAAATAACCTTACCAACCAGTCAACAATACAGTCACCCCCTTTTTTAATAAATTCCACTGCAATACCATCCAAACCTGCTGCCTTGCCGGCTTTCATCTTCCGCAAAGCTTTTACTACCTCTTCTCTGTTTACCAAATCATTTTCCCTAACCCTCTCACTTTGCACACCACCTAGACCAAAACATCCTATATCTGCCACTCTATCATCAAACACATTCAACAAACCTTCAAAATACTCACTCCATCTCCTTCTCACATCACCACTTCTTGTTATCACCTCCCCATTTGCGCCCTTCACTGAAGTTCCCATTTGCTCCCTTGTCTTACGCACTTTATTTACCTCCTTCCAGAACATCTTTTTATTCTCCCTAAAATTTAATGATACTCTCTCACCCCATCTCTCATTTGCCCTTTTTTTCACCTCTTGCACCTTTCTCTTGACCTCCTGTCTCTTTCTTTTATACGTCTCCCACTCAATTGCATTTTTTCCCTGCAAAAATCGTTCAAATGCCTCTCTCTTCTCTTTCACTAATAATCTTACTTCTTCATCCCACCACTCACTACCCTTTCTAATCAACCCACCTCCCACTCTTCTCATGCAACAAGCATCTTTTGCGCAATCCATCACTGATTCCCTAAATACATCCCACTTCTCCCCCACTCCCCTTACTTCCATTGTTCTCACCTTTTTTCATTCTGTACTCAGTCTCTCCTTGTACTTCCTCACACAAGTCTCCTTCCCAAGCTCACTTACTCTCACCACCCTCTTCACCCCAACATTCACTCTTCTTTTCTGAAAACCCATACAAATCTTCACCTTAGCCTCCACAAGATAATGATCAGACATCCCTCCAGTTGCACCTCTCAGCACATTAACATCCAAAAGTCTCTATTTCGCGCGCCTGTCAATTAACACGTAATCCAATAACGCTCTCTGGCCATCTCTCCTACTTACATAAGTATACTTATGCATATCTCGCTTTTTAAACCAGGTATTCCCAATCATCAGTCCTTTTTCAGCACATAAATCTACAAGCTCTTCACCATTTCCATTTACAACACTGAACACCCCATGTATACCAATTATTCCCTCAACTGCCACATTACTCACCTTTGCATTCAAATCACCCATCACTATAACCCGGTTTCGTGCATCAAAACCACTAACACACTCATTCAGCTGCTCCCAAAACACTTGCCTCTCATGATCTTTCTTCTCATGCCCAGGTGCATATGCACCAATAATCACCCATCTCTCTCCATCAACTTTCAGTTTTACCCATATTAATCGAGAATTTCCTTTCTTACATTCTATCATATACTCCCACAACTCCTGTTTCAGGAGTACTGCTACTCCTTCCCTTGCTCTTGTCCTCTCACTAACCCCTGACTTTACTCCCAAGACATTCCCAAACCACTCTTCCCCTTTACCCTTGAGCTTCCTTTCACTCAGAGCCAAAACATCTAGGTTCGTTTCCTCAAACATACTACCTATCTCTCCTTTTTACACATCTTGGTTACATCCACACACATTTAGGCACCCCAATCTGAGCCTTCGAGGAGGATGAGCACTCCCCGCGTAACTCCTTCTTCTGTTTCCCATTTTAGAAAGTTAAAAAAATACAAGGAGGCGAGGATTTCTGGCCCCCCGCTCCCGTCCCCTCTAGTCGCTTTCTACGACACGCGAGGAATGCGTGGGAAGTATTCTTTCATCCCTATCCCCAGGGATAATATACATATATAATTACACATACACACACATACACACACACACGGACATATATACACACACACACACATACATATATATACATATGAAAAATGTAAGAAACAATTTAGAAAACTGAAACTTCTAGCTTGAAATTAAATGAAAAAATGAATGTCCCATAATGGTTCAACCTCTGGCTATGGAAAAAGAAAATGTTTAATTTATTTACACAAACGTCAATAGTAGTTCTCATCAATTTAACCACTGTATCAATAAGCTTCAATGTCTAAGCTACATTTTTTCCAATTTCACTATTTTCTTGTCAAAACACCATGTATGAAAACTAACACTCCAGTAACACAACTATAAACATTTACTTCCCCTTTGAAAAGAGTTCTGGGGAAGTCTGTCTCGATACACTGCGGGACACTCTACCACCTGGCGAGGTTTGTGTTGCAATGGTTCTTGATTCACAAACGTAGTAGCATCACTGGTGGGCCAAGGTAGTTCCGTTGGCGAAGAGGGGCTCATGAAACATGTCGGAAAGCATGCTACTGCAGGCAGGAGTGAAGGATGATGCAAACTGGTATCGCTCTGAATGATGTGATGCGGACGAGATGATCCTCTGACTCACGTCCTGGGTAAGGTAGAGCAATCCCGACCACCTCACTATCCTCACGGCGTCTCCAGCCACGCTGCCACATATATATATATATATATATATATATATATATATATATATATATATATATATATATATATATATATATATATATATATATATCATATTTTGTCGCTGTCTCTCGCGTTAGCGAAGAAGTGCAAGGAAAGAGACGAAAAAATTACCAAACCCACTCACATACACATGTATACATATACACGTCCACACAGGCACATATACATACCTATATATCTCAACGCATAAGTATATATACACACACAGACATACTGTCTAGCCCTTTTCATTTCTGTCGGCACCCCGTCACACATGAAATAACACCATCCCCCCCCCCCCCCCCCCATGTGCGCGAGGATAGCGCTAGTAAAAGACAACAAAGGCCACATTTGTCCATACTCAGTCTCTACCTGGTATTTATAATGCACCGAAACCAAGGGTCCCCTCCGACGTCCAGGCCCCACAAAAGTTCCCTTCGTTTACCCCAGACGCTTTATATGCCCTGGTTCAAACTATTGACAGCACGTCGACTCCGGTATACCACATCGTTCCGATTCACTCTATTCCTTGCACGCCTTTCACCTTCCTGCATGTTCAGGCCCGGATCGCTCTAAACCTTATTCACTCTATCTTTCCACCTTCTATTTGGTCTCCTACCTCTCCTCATTCCCTCCACCTCTGACACATATATCCTCTTTGTCAATCTTTCCTCACTCATTCTCTCCATGTGACGAAACCACTTCAAAACACCCTCTTTACCTCTCTTAACCACACTCTTCTTATTACCTCACATCTCTCTTACCCTTTCGTTAATTACTAGATCAAACCACCTCACACCACATATTGTCCTCAAACATCTCATTTCCAGAACATGCACCCTCCTCCGCACAGCTCTATCTATAGGCCACGCCTAACAACCATATAGCATAGTTGGAACCAATATTTCTTCAAACATATCAATTTTTGCTTTCTAAGATAACGTTCTCGACTTCCCGATCTTTTTCAATGCTCCCAGAACTTTCTTCCCCCCCCCCCCTATGATTTGCTTCCGCTTCCATGGTTCCATCCGCTGCCAAATCAACTCGCAGATATCTAAAACACTTCACTTCCTCCAATTTTTCTCCATTCAAACTTACCTCCCAATTGACTTGTCTGTCAACCCTACAGCAAATAATAGCCTTGCTCTTATTCACATTTACTCTCAGCTTTTTTCTTCCACACACATTATGAAACTGTCACCAGCTTCTGCAGTTTCTCATCCAAATCAACCACCAGCGCTGCATCATCAGCGAACAACATCTGACTCACTTCCCAAGCTTTTTCATCCACAACAGACTGCTTGCTCTCCTCTGTTTCCAAAATTCTTGCATTCACCTCCCTAACAACCACATCTATAAACAAATTAAACAACCATGGAAACATCACGCACCCCTACCTCAAACCAATATTCACTGAAAACCAATCACTTTCCTCTCATCCTACACGTACACATGCCTTACATCCTCGATAAAAACTTTTTCCTGTTTCTAGCAACTTGCCTCCCACACCATTTATTCTTAATACCTTCCACAGAGCATATTTATCAACTCTATCATATGCCTTTTCCAGATCCATAAATGCTACATACCAATTGATTTCCTTCTCTAAGTATTTCTCATATATATTCTTCAAAGCAAACACCTGATCCACACAACCTCTACCACTTCTGAAACCACACTGCTCTTCCCCAATCTGTTGCTCTGTACATGCTTTAACCCTCTCAATCAATACCCACCCATATAATTTCCCAGGAATACTCAACAAACTTATATATCTGTAATTTGAGCAATCACTCTTATCCCCTTTGCCTTAGTGCAATGGGACTATGCAGGCATTCCGCCAATACTCAGGCACCTCACCATGAGTCATACATATATTAAATAACCTTACTAAACAGCCAACAATACAGTCATCCATTTTTTTAATAAATTCCACTACAATACCATCAAAACCCACTGCCTTGCCGGTTTTCATCTTCCGCAAAGCTTTTATTACCTCTTATCTGTTTACCATATCTTTCTCCCTAATCCTCTTACTTTGCACACCACCTTGACCAAAATACCCTATATCTGCCACTCTATCATCAAACACATTCAACAAACCCTCAAAATACTCACTCCATCTCCTTCTCACATCACCACCACTTGTTATCACCTCTTCATCAGCCCCCTTCATTAATGTTCCCATTTCTTCCCTTGTCTTAAGCACCTCCTTCCAAAACATCTTCTTATTCTCAATAAAAGTTTAGGATACTCTCTCACCCCAAAGCTCTTTTGCCCTCTTTTTTCACCTCTTGCACCTTTCTCTTGACCTCCTGCCTCTTTCTTTTACACATCTCCCAGTAACTTGCTTTGTATCATCCCACCACTGACTACCCTTTCTAATTTGCCCATCTCCCACGGTTCTCATACAACAAGCATCTTTTGCGGAAGCTAACACTGCTTCTCAAAATACATCCTATCCTTCTCCACTCCCCTTACGTCCTTTGATCTCACCTTCTTCTATTCTGTACTCGGTCTCACCTGGTACTTCCTCACACAAGCTCACTTACTATCACCACTCTCTTCACCCCGACATTCTCTCTTCTTTTCTGAAAACCTATAAAAATCTTCAGCTTCGCCTCCACAAGAGAATGATCAGACATCCCTCCCTCAGCAAGTTAACATCCAAAAGTCTCGTTCGCGGGCCTATCAATTAACACGTAATCCAATAACGTTCTCTGGCCACATCTCCTATTTATATACGTATGCCTATGTATATCTCTCTTTTCAAACCAGATATTCCCGATGACCAGTCTTTTTTCAGAGCAAGCTCTTCACCATTTCAATTTACAACACTGAACACCCCATGTACACCAATCATTCCCTCAACTGCCACATTACTTACCTTTGCATTCAAATCACCCATCACTTTAATCCTGTCTCGTGCATCAATACTATTAACACACTCACTCAACTGCTCCCAAAACACTTGCCTCTCGTGATCTTTCTTCTCATGCCCAGGTGCATATGCACCAATAATCACCCATATCTCTCCATCCACTTTCAGTTTTACCCATGTCAGTCTAGAGTTGACTTTCTTACACTCTCTCAAATACTCCCACCACTACTGTTTCATGACTAGTGATACTCCTTCCCTTGCTCTTGTCCTCTCACTAACCCCTGATTTTACTCCCAAGATATATATATATATATATATATATATATATATATATATATATATATATATATATATATATATATATATATATATATATATATATATATATATATATATATCTTTTCTTTCATACTATTCGCCATTTCCCGCGATAGCGAGGTAGCGTTAAGAACAGAGGACTGGGCCTTTGAGGGAATATTCTCACCTGACCCACTTCTCTGTTACTTCTTTTGGAAAAAAAAAGAAAAAGAAAAATGAGAGGGGAGGATTTCCAGCCCCCCGTTCCCGTCCCTTTTAGTCGCCTTCTACGACACGCAGGGAATACGTGGGAAGTATTCTTTCTCCCCTATCCCCAGGGATAATATATATATATATATATATATATATATATATATATATATATATATATATATATATATATATATATATATGTATATATATTCCTCGCGTGTCGTAGAAGGCGACTAGAGGGGACGGGAGCGGGGGGCCAGAAATCCTCCCCTTCTTGTTTTTTTTAACTTTCTAAAATGGGAAACAGAAGGAGTCACGCGGGGAGTGCTCATCCTCCTCGAAGGCTCAGACTGGGGTGTCTAAATGTGTGTGGATGTAGCCAAGATGTGAAAAAAAGGAGAAATAGGTAGTATGTTTGAGGAAAGGAACCTGGATGTTTTGGCTCTGAGTGAAGGGAAGCTCAAGGGTAAAGGGGAAGAGTGGTTTGGGAATGTCTTGGAAGTAAAGTCAGGGGTTAGTGAGAGGACAAGAGCAAGGGAAGGAGTAGCAGTACTCCTGAAACAGGAGTTGTGGGAGTATGTGATAGAATGTAAGAAAGTAAATTCTAGATTAATATGAGTAAAACTGAAAGTTGATGGAGAGAGATGGGTATTTATTGGTGCATATGCACCTGGGCATGAGAAGAAAAATCATGAGAGGCAAGTGTTTTGTGAGCAGCTGAATGAGTGTGTTAGTGGTTTTGATGCACGAGACCGGGTTATAGTGATGGGTGATTTGAATGCAAAGGTGAGTAATGTGGCAGTTGAGGGAATAATTGGTATACATGGGGCGTTCAGTGTTGTAAATGGAAATGGTGAAGAGCTTGTAGATTTATGTGCTGAAAAAGGATTGGTGATTGGGAATACCTGGTTTAAAAAGCGAGATATACATAAGTATACGTATATAAGTAGGAGAGATGGCCAGAGAGCGTTATTGGATTAGGTGTTAATTGACAGGCGCGCGAAAGAGAGACTTTTGGATGTTAATGTGATGAGAGGTGCAACTGGAGGGATGTCTGATCATTATCTTGTGGAGGCTATGGTGAAGATTTGTATGGGTTTTCAGAAAAAGAAGAGTGAATGTTGAGGTGAAGAGGGTGGTGAGAGTATGTGAGCTTGGGAAGGAGACTTATGTCATGAAGTACCAGGAGAGACTGAGTACAGAATGGAAAAAGGTGAGAACAATGGAAGTAAGGGGAGTGGGGGAGGAATGGGATGTATTTAGGGAATCAGAGATGGATTGCGCAAAAGATGCTTGTGGCATGAGAAGAGTGGGAGGTGGGTTGATTAGAAAGGGTAGTGAGTGGTGAGATGAAGAAGTAAGATTATTAGTGAAAGAGAAGAGAAAGGCATTTGGACGATTTTTGCAGGGAAAAAATGCAATTGAGTGGGAGATGTATAAAAGAAAGAGACAGGAGGTCAAGAGAAAGGTGCAAGAGGTGAAAAAGAGGGCAAATGAGAGTTGCGGTGAGAGAGTATCATTAAATTTTAGGGAGAATAAAAAGATGTTCTGGAAGGAGGTAAATAAAGTGCGTAAGACAGGGGAGCAAATGGGAACTTCAGTGAAGGGCGCAAATGGGGAGCTGATAACAAGTAGTGGTGATGTGGGAAGGAGATGGAGTGAGTATTTTGAAGGTTTGTTGAATGTGTTTGATGATAGAGTGGCAGATATAGGGTGTCTTGTCGAGGTGGTGTGCAAAGTGAGAGGGTTAGGGAAAATGATTTGGTAAACAGAGAGGAGGTAGTAAAAGCTTTGCGGAACATAAAAGCCGGCAAGGCAGCAGGTTTGGATTATATTGCAGTGGAATTTATTAAAAAAGGGGGTGACTGTATTATTGACTGGTTGGTAAGGTTACTTAATGTATGTATGACTCATGGTGAGGTGCCTGAGGATTGGCGGAATGCGTGCATAGTGCCATTGTACAAAGGCAAAGGGGATAAGAGTGAGTGCTCAAATTACAGAGGTATACGTTTGTTGAGTATTCCTGGTAAATTATATGGGAGGGTATTGATTGAGAGGGTGAAGGTATGTACAGAGCATCAGATTGGGGAAGAGCAGTGTGGTTTCAGAAGTGGTAGAGGATGTGTGGATCAGGTGTTTGCTTTGAAGAATGTATGTGAGAAATACTTAGAAAAGCAAATGGATTTGTATGTAGCATTTATAGATCTGGAGAAGGCATATGATAGAGTTGATAGAGATTCTCTGTGGAAGGTATTAAGAATATATGGTGTGGGAGGCAAGTTGTTAGAAGCAGTGAAAAGTTTTTATCGAAGATGTATGGCATGTGAACGTGTAGGAAGAGAGGAAAGTGATTGGTTCTCAGTGAATGTAGGTTTTCGGCAGGGGTGTGAGATATCTCCATGGTTGTTTAATTTGTTTATGGATGGGGTTGTTAGGGAGGTAATTGCAAGAGTTTTGGAAAGAGGGGCAAGTATGAAGTCTGTTGGGGATGAGAGAGCTTGGGAAGTGAGTCAGTTGTTGTTCGCTGATGATACAGCGCTGGTGGCTGATTCATGTGAGAAACTGCAGAAGCTGGTGACTGAGTTTGGTAAAGTGTGTGAACGAAGAAAGTTAAGAGTAAATGTGAATAAGAGCAAGGTTATTAGGTACAGTAGGGTTGAGGGTGAAGTCAATTGGGAGGTAAGTTTTAATGGAGAAAAAATGGAGGAAATAAAATGTTTTAGATATATGGGAGTGGATCTGGCAGCGGATGGAACCATGGAAGCGGAAGTGAATCATAGGGTGGGGGAGGGGGCGAAAATTCTAAGAGCATTGAAGAATGTTTGGAAGTCGAGAACATTATCTCAGGAAGCAAAAATGGGTATGTTTGAAGGAATAGTGGTTCCAACAATGTTGTATTGTTGCGAGGCGTGGGCTATGGATAGAGTTGTGCGCAGGAGGATGGATATGCTGGAAATGAGAGGTTCGAGGACAATATGTGGTGTGAGGTGGTTTGATCGAGTAAGTAGTGTAAGGTTAAGAGAGATGTGTGGAAATAAGAAGAGTGTGGTTGAGAGGAGAATAGGGTGTTTTGAAATGCTTTGGTCACATGGAGAGAATGAGTGAGGAAAGATTGTCCAAGAGGATATATGTGCCAGAGGTGGAGGGAACGAGAAGTGGTAGACCAAATTTTAGGTGGAAAGATGGAGTGAAAAAGATTTTGAGTTATCGGGGCCTCAACATACAGGAGGGTGAAAGGCGTGCAAGGAATAGAGTGAATTGGAACGATTTGGTATACCGGGGTCGACGTGCTGTCAGTGGATTGAATCAGGGCATGTGAAGCGTCTGAGGTAAACCATGGAAAGTTGTGAGGGGCCTGGTTGTGGAAAGGGAGCTGTGGTTTCGGGAATTATTGCGTGACAGCTGGAGACTGAGTGAGAGCGAATGGGGCCTTTGTTGTCTTTTCCTAGTGCTACCTCGCACACATGAAGGGGGAGGGGAATGTTCTTCCATATTTGGCGAGGTGGCGATGGGAATGAATATTGGCGGACAGTGTGAATTGTGCGCATGGGTATATATGTATGTGTCTCTGTGTGTATATATATGTGTACATTGAGATGTATAGGTATGTATATTTGCGTGTGTGGGCGTGTGTGTGTGTACATTGTGTGTGGGGGTGGGTTGTGCCATTTCTTTCGTCTGTTTCCTTGCGATATATATATATATATATATATATATATATATATATATATATATATATATATATATATATATATATATATATATATATATATATATATATATATATATATATATATGTACATATATATATATATATATATATATATATATAGAGAGAGAGAGAGAGAGAGAGAGAGAGAGAGAGAGAGAGAGAGAGAGAGAGAGAGAGAGAGAGAGAGAGAGAGAGAGAGAGAGAGAGAGAGAGAGAGAGAGAGAGAGAGAGAGAGAGAGAGGAAAGTGATTGGTTCTCAGTGAATGTAGGTTTGCGGCAGGGGTGTGTGATGTCTCCATGGTTGTTTAATTTGTTTATGGATGGGGTTGTTAGGGAGGTGAATGCAAGAGTTTTGGAAAGAGGGGCAAGTATGATGTCTGTTGGGGATGAGAGAGCTTGGGAAGTGAGTCAGTTGTTGTTCGCTGATGATACAGCGCTGGTGGCTGATTCATGTGAGAAACTGCAGAAGCCGGTAACTGAGTTTGGTAAAGTGTGTGAAAGAAGAAAGGTAAGAGTAAATGTGAATAAGAGCAAGGTAATTAGGTACAGTAGGGTTGAGGGTCAAGTCAATTGGGAGGTAAGTTTGAATTGAGAAAACTGGAGGAAGTAAAGTGTTTTAGATATCTGGGAGTGGATCTGGCAGCGGATGGAACCATAGAAGCGGAAGTGGATCATAGGGTCGGGGAGGGGGCGAAAATCCTGGGAGCCTTGAAGAATGTGTGGAAGTCGAGAACATTACCTCGGAAAGCAAAAATGGGTATGTTTGAAGGAATAGTGGTTCCAACAATGTTGTATGGTTGCGAGGCGTGGGCTATGGATAGAGTTGTGCGCAGGAGGATGGATGTGCTGGAAATGAGATGTTTGAGGACAATGTGTGGTGTGAGGTGGTTTGACGAGTAAGTAACGTAAGGGTCAGAGGGATGTGTGGAAATAAAAAGAGCGTGGTTGAGAGAGCAGAAGAGGGTGTTTTGAAATGGTTTGGGCACATGGAGAGAATGAGTGAGGAAAGATTGACCAAGAGGATATATGTGTCGGAGGTGGAGGGAACGAGGAGAAGTGGGAGACCAAATTGGAGGTGGAAAGATGGAGTGAAAAAGATTTTGTGTGATCGAGGCCTGAACATGCAGAAGGGTGAAAGGAGGGCAATGAATAGAATGAATTGGATCGATGTGGTATACCGGGGTTGACGTGCTGTCAGTGGATTGAATCAGTGCATGTGAAGCGTCTGGGGTAAACCATGGAAAGCTGTGTAGGTATGTATATTTGCGTGTGTGGACGTATGTATATACATGTGTATGGGGGTGGGTTGGGCCATTTCTTTCATGTGTTTCCTTGCGCTACCTCGCAAACGCGGGAGACAGAGACAAAGCCAAAATATATATATATATATATATATATATATATATATATATATATATATATTCTTTTTTTTTGCTTTGTCGCTGTCTCCCGCGTTTGCGAGGTAGCGCAAGGAAACAGACGAAAGAAAAGGCCCAACCCACCCCCATACACATGCCTTGATTCAATCCACTGAGAGCACGTCAACCCCGGTATACCACATCGCTCCAATTCACTCTATTCTTTGCCCTCCTTTCACCCTCCTGCATGTTCAGGCCCCGATCACACAAAATCTTTTTCACTCCATCGTTCCACCTCCAATTTGGTCTCCCTCTTCTCCTCGTTCCCTCCACCTCCGACACATATATCCTCTTGATCAATCTTTCCTCACTCATTCTCTCCATGTGACCAAACCATTTCAAAACACCCTCTTCTGCTCTCTCAACCACGCTCTTTTTATTTCCACACATCTCTCTTACCCTTACGTTACTTACTCGATCAAACGACCTCACACCACACATTGTCCTCAAACATCTCATTTCCAGCACATCCATCCTCCTGCGCACAACTCTATCCATAGTCCACGCCTCGCAACCATACACCATTGTTGGAACCACTATTCCTTCAAACATACCCATTTTTGCTTTCCGAGATAATGTTCTCGACTTCCACAAATTCTTCAAGGCACCCAGAATTTTCGCCCCCTCCCCCACCCTATGATCCACTTCCGCTTCCATGGTTCCATCCGCTGCCAGATCCACTCTCAGATATCTAAAACACTTCACTTCCTCCAGTTTTTCTCCATTCAAACTCACCTCCCAGTTCAATTGACCCTCAACCCTACTGTACCTAATAACCTTGCTCTTGTTCACATTTACTCTTAACTTTCTTCTTTCACACACTTTACCAAACTCAGTCACCAGCTTCTGCAGTTTCTCACATGAATCAGCCACCAGCGCTGTATCATCAGCGAACAACAACTGACTCACTTCCCAAGCTCTCTCATCCCCAACAGACTTCATACTTGCCCCTCTTTCCAAAACTCTTGCATTCACCTCCCTAACAACCCCATCCATAAACAAATTAAACAACCATGGAGACATCACACACCCCTGCCGCAAATCTACATTCACTGAGAACCAATCACTTTCCTCTCTTCCTACACTTACACATGCCTTACATCATCGATAAAAACTTTTCACTGCTTCTAACAACTTGCCTCCCACACCATATATTCTTAATACCCTCCACAGAGCATCTCTATCAACTTTATCATATGCCTTCTCCAGATCCATAAATGCTACATACAAATCCATTTGCTTTTCTAAGTATTTCTCACATACATTCTTCAAAGCAAACACCTGATCCACACATCCTCTACCACTTCTGAAACCACACTGCTCTTCAACAATCTGATGCTCTGTACATGCCTTCACCCTCTCAATCAATACCCTCCCATATAATTTGCCAGGAATACTCAACAAACTTATATCTCTGTAATTTGAGCACTCACTCTTATCCCCTTTGCCTTTGTACAATGGCACTATGCACGCATTCCGCCAATCCTCAGGAACCTCACCATGAGTCATACATACATTAAATAACCTTACCAACCAGTCAACAATACAGTCACCCCCTTTTTTATTAAATTCCACTGCAATACCATCCAAACCTGCTGCCTTGCCGGCTTTCATCTTCCGCAAAGCTTTTACTACCTCTTCTCTGTTTAACAACTCATTTTCCCTAACCCTCGCACTTTGCACACCACCTCGACCAAAACACCCTATATCTGCCACTCTATCATCAAACACATTCAACAAACCTTCAAAATACTCACTCCATCTCCTTCTCACATCACCACTACTTGTTATCACCTCCCCATTTCCGCCCTTCACTGAAGTTCCCATTTGCTCCCTTGTCTTACGCACTTTATTTACCTCCTTCCAGAACATCTTTTTATTCTCCCTAAAATTTAATGTGTGTGTACGTGTTGGAAGTGATGAAAGAATATATGGTGTGGGAGGCAAGTTGTTTGAAGCAGTGAAAAGTTTTTATCGAGGATATAAGGCATGTGTACGTGTAGGAAGAGAGGAAAGTGATTGGTTCTCAGTGAATGTAGGTTTGCGGCAGGGGTGTGTGATGTCTCCCTGGTTGTTTAATTTGTTTATGGATGGAACTGTTAGGGAGGTGAATGCAAGAGTTTTGAAAGAGGGCAAATATGCAGTCTGTTGGGATGAGAGAGATTGGGAAGTGAGTCCTATGGTGTTCGCTGATGGTACAGCGCTGTTGGCTGATTCATGTGAGAAACTCCAGAAGCTGGTGACTGAGTTTGGTAAAGTGTGTGAAAGAAGAAAGTTGATAGTAAATGAGAATAAGAGCAAGGTTATTAGGTACAGTAGGTTTGAGGGTCAAGTCATTTGGGAGGTAAGTTTCAATAGAGAAAAACTGAATGAATAAAGTGTTTTAGATGTGTGTGAGTGGATCTGGCAGCGGATGGAACCATGGAAGCGGAAGTGAATCATAATGTGAGGGAGGGGGCGAGAATTTTGTGAGACTTGAAGAATGTTTGGAAGTCGAGAACTTTACCTCGGAAAGCAAAAATGGGTATGTTTGAAGGAATAGTGGTTCCAACAATGTTGTATGGTTGCGAGGCGTGGGCTATGGATAGAGTTGTGCATAGGAGGGTGGATGTGCTAGAAATGAGATGTTTGAGGACAATATATGGTGTGAGGTGGTCTGATCGAGTACTTAATGTAAGGGTAAGAGAGATGTGTGGAAATAAAGAGAGTGTGATTGAGAGAGCGACTAAGAGGACATATGTGTCAGAGGTGGAGGGAACGAGGAGAAGTAAGAGACTAAATTGGAGTTGGAAAGATGAAGTGAAAAAGAATTTGAGTGACCGGGGCCTGAACATGCAGAAGGGTGAAAGGCGTGCAAGGAATAGAGTGAATTGGAACGATGTGGTATACCGGGATCGAGGTACTGTCAGGGAATATGAAGCGTCTGGGGTAAACCATGGAAAGGTCTGGGGGGCTTGGATGTGGAAAAGGAGCGGTGGTTTCGGTGCATTATTACGTGACAGCTAGAGACTGAGTGTGAACAAATGGGGCCTTTGTTGTCTTTTCCCATCACTACCTCGCACACATGAGGGGGAAGGGGGTTGTTATTCCATGTGTGGCGAGGTGGCGATGGAAATAAATAAATGCAGAATGCATGAATTATGTACATATGTATATATGTATATGTCTGTTTATATATATATATATATATATATATATATATATATATATATATATATATATATATATATGTGTACATTGAGATGTATAGGTATATATATATGCGTGTGTGGACGTGTATGTATATACGTGTCTATGTGGGTGGGTTGGGCCATTCTTTCGTCTGTTTCCTTGCGCTGACGCGGGAGACAGTGACAAAGCAAAATAAATAAATAAAAAGAATAAATATATATACATATATATATAAATATATATATATTTTTTTTTTTTATACTTTGTCGCTGTCTCCCGCGTTTGCGAGGTAGCGCAAGGAAACAGACGAAAGAAATGGCCCAACCCCCCCCCATACACATGTATATACATACGTCCACACACGCAAATATACATACCTACACAGCTTTCTATGGTTTACCCCAAACGCTTCACTTGCCTTGATTCAATCCACAGACAGCACGTCAACCCCGGTATACCACATCGCTCCAATTCACTCTATTCGTTGCCCTCCTTTCACCCTCCTGCATGTTCAGGCCCCGATCACACAAAATCTTTTTCACTCCATCTTTCCACCTCCAATTTGGTCTCCCTCTTCTCCTTGCTCCCTCCACCTCCGACACATATATCCTCTTGGTCAATCTTTCCTCACTCATCCTCTCCATGTGCCCAAACCACTTCAAAACACCCTCTTCTGCTCTCTCAACCACGCTCTTTTTATTTCCACACATCTCTCTTACCCTTACGTTACTCACTCGATCAAACCACCTCACACCACACATTGTCCTCAAACATCTCATTTCCAGCACATCCATCCTCCTGCGCACAACTCTATCCATAGCCCACGCCTCGCAACCATACAACATTGTTGGAACCACTATTCCTTCAAACATACCCATTTTTGCTTTCCGAGATAATGTTCTCGACTTCCACACATTCTTCAAGGCCCCCAGAATTTTCGCCCCCTCCCCCACACTATGATCCACTTCCGCTTCCATGGTTCCATCCGCTGCCAGATCTACTCATAGATATCTAAAACACTTCACTTCCTCCAGTTTTTCTCCATTCAAACTCACCTCCCAATTGACTTGACCCTCAACCCTACTGTACCTAATAACCTTGCTCTTATTCACTTTTACTCTTAACTCTCTTCTTCCACACACTTTACCAAACTCAGTCACCAGCTTCTGCAGTTTCTCACATGAATCAGCCACCAGCGCTGTATCATCAGCGAACAACAACTGACTCACTTCCCAAGCTCTCTCATCCCCAACAGACTTCATACTTGCCCCTCTTTCCAAAACTCTTGCATTTACCTCCCTAACAACCCCATCCATAAACAAATTAAACAACCATGGAGACATTACACACCCCTGCCGCAAACCTACATTCACTGAGAACCAAACACTTTCCTCTATTCCTACACGTACACATGCCTTACATCCTCGATAAAAACTTTTCGCTGCTTCTAACAACTTGCCTCCCACACCATATATTCTTAATACCTTCCACAGAGCATCTCTATCAACTCTATCATATGCCTTCTCCAGATCCATAAATGCTACATACAAATCCATTTGCTTTTCTAAGTATTTCTCACATACATTCTTCAAAGCAAACACCTGATCCACACATCCTCTACCACTTCTGAAACCACATATATATATATATATATATATATATATATATATATATATATATATATATATATATATATATATATATACATTTTTTTTTTTTTTAATTTTCCAAAAGAAGGAACAGAGGGGTCCAGGTGAGGATATTCGAAAAAAGGCCCAGTCCTCTGTTCTTAACGCTACCTCGCTAACGCGGGAAATGGCAAATAGTTTAAAAGAAAAAAAAAGAAAAGATATATATATATATATATATATATATATATATATATATATATATATATATATATATATATATATATATATATATATATATATATATATATATATATATATATATATATATATATGTATATACATATATATATTTATATATATATATATATATATATATATATATATATATATATATATATATATATATATATATATATATATATATATATATATATATATATATATATATATATTTTTTTTTTTTTTTTTTTTATACTTTGTCGCTGTCTCCCGCGTTTGCGAGGTAGCGCAAGGAAACAGACGAAAGAAATGACCCAACCCCCCCCCCCCCATGCACATGTACATACACACGTCCACACACGCAAATATACATACCTACACAGCTTTCCATGACTTACCCCAGACGCTTCACATGCCCTGATTCAATCCACTGACAGCACGTCAACCCCTGTATACCACATGACTCCAATTCACTCTATTTCTTGCCCTCCTTCCACCCTCCTGCATGTTCAGGCCCCGATCACACAAAATCTTTTTCACTCCATCTTTCCACCTCCAATTTGGTCTCCCTCTTCTCCTCGTTCCCTCCACCTCCGACACATATATCCTCTTGGTCAATCTCTCCTCACTCATTCTCTCCATGTGCCCAAACCATTTCAAAACACCCTCTTCTGCTCTCTCAACCACGCTCTTTTTATTTCCACACATCTCTCTTACCCTTACGTTACTTACTCGATCAAACCACCTCACACCACACATTGTCCTCAAACATCTCATTTCCAGCACATCCATCCTCCTGCGCACATCTCTATCCATAGCCCACGCCTCGCAACCATACAACATTGTTGGAACCGCTATTCCCTCAAACATACCCATTTTTGCTTTCCGAGATAATGTTCTCGACTTCCACACATTTTTCAAGGCTCCCAAAATTTTCGCCCCCTCCCCCACCCTATGATCCACTTCCGCTTCCATGGTTCCATCCGCTGACAGATCCACTCCCAGATATCTAAAACACTTCACTTCCTCCAGTTTTTCTCCATTCAAACTCACCTCCCAATTGACTTGACCCTCACCCCTACTGTACCTAATAACCTTGCTCTTATTCACATTTACTCTCAACTTTCTTCTTCCACACACTTTACCAAACTCAGTCACCAGCTTCTGCAGTTTCTCACATGAATCAGCCACCAGCGCTGTATCATCAGCGAACAACAACTGACTCACTTCCCAAGCTCTCTCATCCCCAACAGACTTCATACTTGCCCCTCTTTCCAGGACTCTTGCATTTACCTCCCTTACAACCCCATCCATAAACAAATTAAACAACTATGGAGACATCACACACCCCTGCCGCAAACCTACATTCACTGAGAACCAATCACTTTCCTCTCTTCCTACACGTACACATGCCTTACATCCTCGATAAAAACTTTTCACTGCTTCTAACAACTTGCCTCCCACACCATATATTCTTAATACCTTCCACAGAGCATCTCTATCAACTCTATCATATGCCTTCTCCAGATCCATAAATGCTACATACAAATCCATTTGCTTTTCTAAGTATTTCTCACATACATTCTTCAAAGCAAACACCTGATCCACACATCCTCTACCACTTCTGAAACCGCACTGCTCTTCCCCAATCTGATGCTCTGTACATGCCTTCACCCTCTCAATCAATACCCTCCCATATAATTTACCAGGAATACTCAACAAACTTATACCTCTGTAATTTGAGCACTCACTCTTATCCCCTTTGCCTTTGTACAATGGCACTATGCACGCATTCCGCCAATCCTCAGGCACCTCACCATGAGTCATACATACATTAAATAACCTTACCAACCAGTCAACAATACAGTCACCCCCTTTCTTAATAAATTCCACTGCAATACCATCCAAACCTGCTGCCTTGCCGGCTTTCATCTTCCGGAAAGCTTTTACTACCTCTTCTCTGTTTACCAAATCATTTTCCCTAACCCTCTCACTTTGCACACCACCTCGACCAAAACACCCTATATCTGCCACTCTGTCATCAGACACATTCAACAAACCTTCAAAATACTCATTCCATCTCCTTCTCACATCACCGCTACTTGTTATCACCTCCCCATTTACGCCCTTCACTGAAGTTCCCATTTGCTCCCCTGTCTTACGCACCCTATTTACCTCCTTCCAGAACATCTTTTTATTCTCCCTAAAATTTACTGATAGTCTCTCACCCCAACTCTCATTTGCCCTTTTTTTCACCTCTTGCACCTTTCTCTTGACCTCCTGTCTCTTTCTTTTATACTTCTCCCACTCAATTGCATTTTTTCCCTGCAAAAATCGTCCAAATGCCTCTCTCTTCTCTTTCACTAATACTCTTACTTCTTCATCCCACCACTCACTACCCTTTCTAAACAGCCCACCTCCCACTCTTCTCATGCCACAAGCATCTTTTGCGCAATCCATCACTGATTCCCTAAATACATCCCATTCCTCCCCCACTCCCCTTACTTCCATTGTTCTCACCTTTTTCCATTCTGTACACAGTCTCTCCTGGTACTTCCCCACACAGGTCTCCTTCCCAAGCTCACCTACTCTCACCACCTTCTTCACCCCAACATTCACTCCTCTTTTCTGAAAACCCATACTAATCTTCACCTTAGCCTCCACAAGATAATGATCAGACATCCCTCCAGTTGCACCTCTCAGCACATTAACATCCAAAAGTCTCTCTTTCGCACGTCTGTCAATTAACACGTAATCCAATAACGCTCTCTGGCCATCTCTCCTACTTACATAAGTATACTTATGTATATCTCGCTTTTTAAACCAGGTATTCCCAATCATCAGTCCTTTTTCAGCACATAAATCTACAAGCTCTTCACCATTTCCATTTACAACACTGAACACCCCATGCATACCAATTATTCCCTCAACTGCCACATTACTCACCTTTGCATTCAAATCACCCATCACTATAACCCGGTCTCGTGCATCAAAACCGCTAACACACTCATTTAGCTGCTCCCAAAACACTTGCCTCTCATGATCTTTCTTCTCATGCCCAGGTGCATATGCACCAATAATCACCCACCTCTCTCCAACTTTCAATTTTACCCATATTAATCGAGAATTTCCTTTCTTACATTCTATCACATACTCCCACAACTCCTGTTTCAGGAGTATTGCTACTCCTTCCCTTGCTCTTGTCCTCTCACTAACCCCTGACTTCACTCCCCAGACATTTCCAAACCACTCTTCCCCTTTACCCTTGAGCTTCGTTTCACTCAGAGCCAAAACATCCAGGTTCCTTTCCTCAAACATACTACCTATCTCTCCTTTTTTCACATCTTGGTTACATCCACACACATTTAGGCACCCCACTCTGAGCCTTCGAGGAGGATGATCACTCCCCGCGTGACTCCTTCTTCTGTTTCCCATTTTAGAAAGTTAATACATATATATATATGTATATACATATATATATATATATATATATATATATATATATATATATATATATATATATATATATATATATATATATATATATATATATATATATATATATATATATATATATACATATATATATATATATATATATATATATATATATATATATATATATATATATATATATATATATATATATATATTTCTTTTTTCTTTCAAACTATTCGCCATTTCCCGCATTAGCGAGGTAGCGTTAAGAACAGAGGACTGGGCCTTTGAGGGAATACCTTCACCTGGCCGAATTCTCTGTTCCTTCTTTTGGAAAAAAAAAAAAAAAAAAAAAAAACGAGAGGGGAGGATTTCCAGCCCCCGCTCCCTCCCCTTTTAGTCGCCTTCTACGAAACGCAGGGAATACGTGGGAAGTATTCTTTCTCCCCTATCCCCAGGGATATAGGGATATACGTTATTAGGTACAGTAGGGTTGGGGGTCAAGTCAATTAGGAGGTAAGTTTGAATGGAGCAAAACTGGAGGAAGTAAAGTGTTTTAGATATCTGGGAGTGGATCTGGCAGCGGATGGAACCATGGAAGCGGAAGTGAATCATAGGTTGGGGGAGGGGGCGAAAATCCTGGGAGCCTTTAAGAATGTGTGGAAGTCGAGAACATTATCTCGGAAAGCAAAAATGGGTATGTTTGAAGGAATAGTGGTTGCAACAATGTTGTATGGTTGCGAGGCGTGGGCTATGGATAGAGTTGTGCGCAGGAGGGTGGATGTGCTGGAAATGAGATGTTTGAGGACAATATGTGGTGTGAGGTGGTTTGATCGAGTAAGTAATGTAAAGGTTAGAGAGATGTGTGGAAATTAAAAGAGCGTGGTTGAGAGAGCAGAAGATGGTGTTTTGAAATGGTTTGGGCACATGGAGAGAATGAGTGAGGAAAGATTGACCAAGATGATATATGTGTCAGAGGTGGAGGGAACGAGGAGAAGTGGGAGACCAACTTGGAGTTGGAAAGATGGATTGAGAAAGATTTTGAGTGATCGGGGCCTGAACATGCAGGAGGGTGAAAGGCGGGCAAGGAATAGAGTGAATTGGATCGATGTGGTATACCGGGTTGACATGCTGTCTGTGGATTGAATCTGGGCATGTGAAGCGTCTTGGGTAAACCATTGAAAGTTGTGTTGGGCCTGGATGTGGAAAGGGAGCTCTGGTTTCGGGCATTTTTGCATTTCAGCTAGAGACTGAGTGTGAACGAATGGGGCCTTTGGTGTCTTTTCCTAACGCTAACCCGCACACATGACGCGGAGGGTGTTGTTATTCCATGTGTGGCGGGGTGGCGATGGGAATGAATGAAGGCAGATACTATGAATTATGTACATGGGTATATATGTATATGTCTGTGTGTGTGTGTGTATATATATATACATTGAGATGTATAGGATGTATATGTGCTGCGTGTGGACGTGTATGTATATACATGTGTATGAGGGTGGGTTGTGCCATTCTTTCGTCTGTTTCCTTGCACTACCTCGCGAACGCGGGAGACATCGACAAACCAAGATGAGAAAAAAGGAGAGATGGGCAGTATGTTTGATGAAAGGAACCTGGATGTTTTGGCTCTGAGTAAAACGAAGCTCAAGGATAAAGGGGAATGTCTTGGGAGTAAAGTCAGGGGTTAGTGAGAGGACAAGAGCAAGGAAAGGAGTAGCGCTCCTCCTGAAACAGGAGTTTTGGGAGTATGTGGTAGAGTGTGAGAAAGTATATTCTAGACTGATATGGGTAAAATTGAAAGTTGATGGAGAGAGATCGGTGATTATTGGTGCATATGCATCTGGGCTGAGAAGAAAGATCATGAGAGGCAAGTGTTTTGGGAGAAGCTGAATGAGTGTATTACTGGTTTTGATGCAAAATACCAGACTATAGTGATGATTGATTTGAATGCAAAGTTGAGTAATGTGGCAGTTGAGGGAATAATTGGTATACATGTGGTGTTCAGTGTTGTAAATGGAAATGGTGATAAGCTTGAAGATTTATGTGCCGAAAAAGGACTGGTGATTAGGAGTACCTGGTTTAAAAAGCGAGATATACATAAGTATACATATGTAAGTAGGAGATATGGCCAGTGAGCGTTATTGGATTACGAGTTAATTGATGTGCGCGCGAAAGAGAGACTTTTTGCATGTTAATGTGCTGAGAGATGCAACTGGAGGGATGTCTGATCATTATCTTCTAGAGGCGAAGTTCAAGATTTGTGTGGGTTTTCAGAAAAGAAGAGAGAATGTTGGAGTGAAGAGAGTGGTGAGAGTAAATGAGCTTGGGAAGAAGACTTGTGTGAGGAAGTACCAGGATACACTGAGTGCAGATGGAAAAAGGTGAGAACAAAGGAGGTAAGGAGAATAGGGGAGGAAAGAGATGTATTTAGGGAAGCAGTGATGGCTTCCGCAAAAGATGCTTGTGGCATGAGAAGCGTTTGAGGTGTGTTGATTAGAAAGGGTAGTGAGTGGTGGGCTGATAAGGTAAGATCATTAATGAAAGATAAGAGAGAGGCATTTGGACGATATTTGCTGGGAAAAAATGCAAATGAGTGGGAGATGTATAAAAGAAAGAGGCAGGAGGTCAAGAGAAAGGTGCAAGAGGTGAAAAAGAGGGAAAATGAGAGTTGGGGTGAGAGATTATCATTAAATTTTATTGAGAATGAAAAGATGTTTTGGAAGGAGGTATATAAAGTGCGTAAGACAGGGAAGCAAATGGGAACTTCAGTGAAGGGGGCAAATGGGGTGGTGATACCAAGCAGTGGTGATGTGAGAAGGAGATGTAGTGAGCATTTTGAAGGTTTGTTGAATGTGTTTGATGATAGAGTGGCAGATATAAGGTGTTTTGGTCGAAGTGGTTTGAAAAGTGAGAGGGTTAGGGAAAATGATTTGGTAAAGGGAGGAGATGTAGTAAAAGCTTTGCGGAAGATGAAAGCCGGCAAGGCAGCAGGTTTGGATAGTATTGCAGTGGAATTTATTAGAAAAGGGGATGACTGTATTGTTGACTGGTTGGTAAGGTTATTTAGAATATGTATGATTCATGGTGAGGTGCCTGAGGATTGGCGGAATGCTTGCATAGTGCCATTGTACAAAGGCAAAGGGGATAAGAGTGAGTGCTCAAATTACAGAGGTATAAGTTTGTTGAGTATTCCTGGTAAATTATATGGGAGGGTATTGATTGAGAGGGTGAAGGCATGTGCAGAGCATCATATTGGGGAAGAGCAGTGTGGTTTCAGAAGTCGTATGTTGTGTAGATCAGGTGTTTGCTTTGAAGAATGAATGTGAGAAAAACTTAGAAAAGCAAATGGATTTGTATGTAGCATTTATGGATCTGGAGAAGGCATATGATAGAGTTGATAGAGATGCTCTGCGGAACGTATTAAGATTATATGGTGTGGGAGTCAAGTTGTTACATGCATTGACAAGTTTTTATCGAGGATGTAAGGCATGTGTACGTGTAGGAAGAGGAAAGTGATTGGTTCTCAGTGAATTTAGGTTTGCATCAGGGGTGTGTGATATCTCCCTGGTTGTTTAATTTGTTTATGGATGGGGTTGTTAGGGAGGTGAATGCAAGAGTTTTGGAAATAGGGGCAAGTATGCAGTCTGTTGTGGATTAGAGAGATTGGGAAGTGAGTCAGTTGTTGTTCGCTGATGATACAGCGCTGGTGGCTGATTCATGTGAGAAACTGTAGAAGCTGGTGACTGAGTTTGGTAAAGTGTGTGAAAGAAGAAAGTTAAGAGTCAATGTGAATAAGAGCAAGGTTAATGTGTACAGTAGGGTTGAGGGTCTAGTCAAATGGGAGGTAAGTTTGAATGGAGAAAAACTGGAGGAAGTAAAGTGTTTTAGATATCTGGGAGTGGATCTGGCAGCGGATGGAACCATGGAAGCGGAAGTGAGTCATAGGGTGGGGGAGGGGGTGAGGAATCTGGGAGCCTTGAAGAATGTTTGGAAGTCGAGAACATTATCTCGGAAAGCAAAAATGGGTATGTTTGAAGAAATAGTGGTTCCAACAATGTTGTGTGGTTACGAGGCGTGGGCTATGGATAGCGTTGTGCGCAGGAGGGTGGATGTCCTGAAATGAGATGTTTGAGGACATTATGTGGTGTGAGGTGGTTTGATCGAGAAAGTAATGTATGAGGAGTAAGAGAGATGTGTGGAAATAAAATGAGTGTCGTTGAGAGAGCAGAAGATGGTGTTTTGAAATCGTTTGGTCACATGGAGAGAATGAGTGAGGAAAGATTGACCAAAGGGATATATATGTCAGAGGTGGAGTGATCGAGGAGAAGTGGGAGACCAAATTGGAGGTGAAAAGATGGAGTGAAAAAGATTTTGAGTGATCAGGGCCTGAACATGCAGGAGGGTGAAAGGCGGGCAAGAGTTAATTGGAACGATATGGTATACCGGTGTCGACGTGCTGTCAATAGATTGAACCAGGGCATGTGAAGCGTCTGCGGTAAACCAGTGAAAGTTCTGTGGGGCCTGGGTGTGGAAAGAGAGCTGTGGTTTCGGTGCATTATTATATGACAGCTAGAGACTGAGTGTGAACGAATGAGGCCTCTGTTGTCTTTTCTAGCGCCACTTCGCAGACATGAGGGGGGGAAGGGGCAGTTATTCTATGTGTGGCGAGGTGGCGATGGGAATAAATAAAGGCATACAGTATGAATTATGTACATATGCATATATGTATATGTCTGTGTGTGTATATATATGTGTACATTGAGAGGTATAGGTATGTATATTTGCGTGTGTGGACGTGTATGTATATACATGTGTATGTGGGCGGGTTGGGCCATTCTTTCGTCTGTTTCCTTGCGGTATCTCGCTAACGGGGGAGACAGCGACAAAGCAAAATAAATAATAGTAATGATATATATATATATATATATATATATATATATATATATATATATATATATATATATATATATATATATATATATATATATATATCTATATATATATATATATATATATATATATATATATATATATATATATATATATATATATATATATATATATATATATATATATATATATATATATATACATATATATAAATATATATATATATATATATATATATATATATATATATATATATATATATATATATATATATATATATATATATATATATATATATATATATATATATATATATTTATAGTGGATTAAGAATACTCCCCACGTATTCCATGCGTGTCGTAGAAGGCGACTAAAAGGGGAGGGAGCGAGAGGCTGGTAATCCTCCCCTCTCGTTTTTTTTTTTTCTAATTTTCCAAAAGAAGGAACAGAGGGGGGCCAGGTGAGGATATTCCACAAAGGCCCAGTCCTCTGTTCTTAACGTTACCTCGCTAACGCGGGAAATGGCGAATAGTTTAAAAGAAAAAAGAAAATATATATATATATATATATATATATATATATATATATATATATATATATATATATATATATATATATATATATATATATATATATTTATTTGCATATATATATATATATATATATATATATATATATATATATATATATATATATATATATATATATTTATTTGCATATATATATATATATATATATATATATATATATATATATATATATATATATTTTTTTTTTTATTTTTTTTTGATTTCTCGCTATCTCTCGCGTTTCCGAGGTAGCGCAAGGAAACAGAGGAAAAAAATGGCCCAACCCACCCCGATACACATGTATATACATACGTCCACACACGCAAATATACATAAATACACAGCTTTCCATGGTTTACCCCAGACGCTTCAAATGCCCTGATTCAATCCACTGACAACAGGTCAACCCCGGTATACCACATCGATCCAATTCACTCTATTCCTTGCCCTCCTTTCACCCTCCTGCATGTTCAGGCCCCGATCACACAAAATCTTTTTCACTCCATCTTTCCACCTCCCATTTGGTCTCCCACTTCTCCTCGTTCCCTCCACCTCCGACACATATATCCTCTTGGTCAATCTTTCCTCACTCATTCTCTCTATGTGCCCAAACAATTTCAAAACACCCTCTTCTGCTCTCTCAACCACGCTCTTTTTATTTCCACACATCTCTCTTACCCTTACGTTACTTACTCGATCAAACCACCTCACACCACACATTGTACTTAAACATTTCATTTCCAGCACATCCATCCTCCTGCGCACAACTCTATCCATAGCCCACGCCTCGCAACGATACAACATTATTGGAACCAGTATTCCTTCAAACATACCCATTTTTGCTTTCCGAGATAATGTTTTCGACTTCCACACATTCTTCAAGGCTCTCAGGATTTTCGCACACTCCCCCACCCTATGATTCACTTCCGCTTCCATGGTTCCATCCGCTGACAGATCCACTCCCAGATATCTAAAACACTTTACTTCCTCCAGTTTTTCTCCATTCAAACTTACCTCTCAATTGACTTGACCCTCAACCCTACTGTACCTAATAACCTTGCTCTTATTTACATTTACTCTTAACTTTCTTCTTTCACACAATTTACCAAACTCAGTCACCAGCTTCTGCAGTTTCTCACATGAATCAGCCACCAGCGCTGTATCATCAGCGAACAACAACTGACTCACTTCCCAAGCTCTCTCATCCCCAACAGACTTCATACTTGCTCCTCTTTCCAAAACTCTTGCATTTACCTCCCTAACAACCCCATCCATATACAAATTAAACTACCAAATAGACATCACACAACCCTGCGGCAAACCTACATTCACTGAGAACCAATCACTTTCCTTTCTTCCTACACCTACACATGCCTTACATCCTCGATAAAAACTTTTCACTGCTTCTAACAACTTGCCTCCCACATCATATATTCTTAATACCTTCCACAGAGCATTTCTATTAACTCTATCATATGCCTTCTCCAGATCCATAAATGCTACATACAAATCCATTTGCTTTTCTAAGTATTTCTCACATACATTCTTCAAAGCAAACACCTGATCCACACATCCTCTACCACTTCTGAAACCACACTGCTCTTCAACAATCTGATGCTCTGTACATGCCTTCACCCTCTCAATCAATACCCTCCCATATAATTTACCTGGAATACTCAACAAACTTATACCTCTGTAATTTGAGCACTCACTCTTATCCCCTTTCCCTTTGTACAATGGCACTATGCACGCATTCCGCCAATCCTCAGGTACCTCATTATGAGTCATACATTCATTAAATAACCTTACCAACCAGTCAATAATACAGTCACCTCCCTCTTTAATAAATTCCACTGCAATACCATCCAAACCTGCTGCCTTGCCGGCTTTCATCTTCCGCAAAGCTTTTACTACCTCTTCTCTGTTTCCCAAATCATTTTCCCTAACCCTCTCACTCTGCATACCACCTCGACCAAAACACCCTATATCTGCCACTCCATCATCAAACACATTCATATATATATATATATATATATATATATATATATATATATATATATATATATATATATATATATATATATATATATATATATATATATATATATATATATGTATATATATATATATATATATATATATATATATATATATATATATATTTATATATCTATATATATATATATATATATATATGTATATATATATATATATATATATATATATATATATATATATATATATATATATATATATATATATATATATATATATATATTTATATATATATTTATATATATACATATATATATATATATATATATATATATATATATATATATATATATATATATATATATATATATATATATATATATATATATATATATATATATATATATATATATTTATTGTCCCTGGGGATAGTGGAGAAAGAATACTTCCCACGCATTCCTCTCGAGTCTTAGAAGGTGACTAAAGGGGACGGGAGTGGGGGGCTTGAATCCATCCCCTCCTTATATTTTAGCTTCCTAAAGGGGAAACAGAAGGAGTCACAAGGTGAGTGCTCATCCTCCACGAAATCTCAGATTGGGGTGTCTAAGTGTGTGTGGATGTAACCAAGATGATAAAAAAGGAGAGGCATGTAGTATGTTTGAGGAAAGAACCTGGATGTTTTGGCTCTGAGTGAAACGAAGCTCAAGGGTAAAGGGGAAGAAATGTTTGGGAATGTCTTGGGAGTAAAGTCAGGGGTTAGTGAGAGGACAAGAGCAAGGGAAGGAGTAGCGCTACTCCTGAAGCAGGAGTGGTGGGAGTATGTGATAGAGTGTAGGAAAGTTAACTCTAGATTGGTATGGGTAAAACTGAAAGTGGATAGAGAGAGATGGGTGATTTTTGGTGCATATGCACCTGGGCACGAGAAGAAAGATCATTAGAGGCTAGTGTTTTGGGACCAGCTGAGTGAGTGTTTAATAGTTTTCGATGCATGAGACCGGATTATAGTGATGGGTGATTAGAATGCAAAGGTTAGTAATATGGCAGTTGAGGGAATAATTTGTGTACATGGGTTTTTTAGTGCTGTAAATGGAAATTGTGAAGAGCTTATAGATTTATGTGCTGAAAAAGAACATGTGATTGGGAATGCCTGATTTGAAAAGAGAGATATACATAGGTATACGTATGGAAGTAGGAGAGATGGCCAGAGAGCGTTATTGGATTACGTACATGTTAATTGATAGGCGCGCGAAAGAGAGACTATTGGATGTTAATGTGCTGAGAGGTGCAACTTGAGGGATGTCTGATCATTGCCTTGTGGAGGAGAAGGTGAAGATTTGTAAACGGTTTTCAGAAAAGAAGAATGTTGAGGTTAAAAGAGTGGTAAGAGTAAGTGAGCTTGGGAAGGAGACTTGTGTGAGGAAGTACCAGGAGAGACTGAGTAGAGAATGGAAAAAGGTGAGAACAAAAGACGTAAGGGAAGTGGTGGAGGAATGGGATGTATTTAGGGAAGCAGTAATGGCGTCATCTGAATTTTCTTAGAGAAAATGGTAGGTTGTGTTTCCGGAACCGGCAGTAGGTTCCCGGTTATATCTAGGCTCGAAAAACGGCACAGCTGAATCCACGCGGGGTCTCGCGATTTTGTGATACTCTATTCCGTGCAAAAGATGCTTGTGGTATGAGAAGGGTGGGATGTGGCCAGATTAGAAAGGGTAGTGAGTGGTTGGACAAAGAAATTAGATTGTTAATGAAAGAGAATAGAGAGGCATTTGGAAGATTTTTGCAGGGAAATAATGCAAGTGAATGGGATATGTATAAAACAAAGAGGCAAGAGGTCAAGAGAAAGGTGCAAGAGGTGAAAAAGAGGGCAAATGAGAGTCAGGGTGAGAGAGAATTATTAGATTTTAGGGAGAATAAGATGTTTTGGAAGGAGGTAAATAAAGTGCGTAAGACAAGGGAACAAATGGAAACTTTAGTGAATTGGGCTAATGGGGAGGTGATAACAAGTAGTGGGGATGTGAGAAGGAAATGGAGTAAGTATTTTGAAGGTTTGTTGAATGTGTTTGATGATAGAATGGCAGATATAGGGTGATGTGGTCGAGGTGGTGTGCAAAGTGAGAGGGTTGGGGAAAATGATTTGGTAAACAGAGAAGAGGTAGCAAAAGCTCGGCGGAAGACGAAAGCCGGCAAGGCAGGGGTTTGGATGGTATTGCAGTGGAATTTATCCAAAAAGGCGGTGACTCTATTTTTGACTGGTTGGTAAGGATATTCAGTGTATGTATGACTCATGGTGAGGTGCCTGAGGAATGGCAGAAAGCCTGCATAGTGCCATTGGACAAAAGCAAAGGGGATAAGAGTGAGTGCTCAAATTACGGAGGTAAAAGTTTTTTGAGTTTTCCT
>NC_092269.1:14969286-15020409 GCF_036320965.1 Panulirus ornatus
CACATGGTCAGACTGTGTGTACTCTCCACATGGTCTGGCTGTGTGTACTCTCCACATGGTCTGGCTGTGTGTACTCTCCACATGGTCAGGCTGTGTGTACTCTCCACATGGTCAGGCTGTGATGTACTATCCACATGGTCTGGCTGTGTGTACTCTCCACATGGTCTGGCTGTGTGTACTCTCCACATGGTCTGGCTGTGTGTACTCTCCACATGGTCTGGTTGTGTGTACTCTCCACATGGTCTGGCTGTGTGTACTCTCCACATGGTCAGGCTGTGTGTACTCTCCACATGATCAGGCTGTGTGTACTCTCCACATGGTCTGGTTGTGTGTACTCTCCACATGGTCTGGCTGTGTGCACTCTCCACATGGTCTGGCTGTGTGTACTCTCCACATGGTCTGGCTGTGTGTACTATCCACATGGTCTGGCTGTGTGTACTCTCCACATGGTCAGGTTGTGTGTACTCTCCACATGGTCTAGCTGTGTGTACTCTCCATATGGTCAAGCTGTGTGTACTCTCCACATGGTCAGGTTGTGTGTACTCTCCACATGGTCAGGCTGTGTGTACTCTCCACATGGTCTGGCTGTGTGTACTCTCCACATGGTCAGGCTGTGTGTACTCTCCACATGGTCTGGCTGTGTGTACTATCCACATGGTCAGGCTGTGTGTACTCTCCACATGGTCTGGCTGTGTGTACTCTCCACATGGTCAGGCTGTGTGTACTCTCCACATGGTCTGGCTGTGTGTACTATCCACATGGTCTGGCTGTGTGTACTCTCCACATGGTCAGGCTGTGTGTACTCTCCACATGGTCTGGCTGTGTGTACTCTCCACATGGTCAGGCTGTGTGCAGTCTGGAATCTGAGATGCAGGTCTGATGTTATCCAGAAAAATGTTTGGTTTCTGGACAATCGTCCCGACGTTGTGTTCTGTCCACAGATGGTACGGTATCTCACACATGGATTCATGGTGCTTGTTTCTGGTTACATTATTCTCACATCATAACATTTTTCTTCAATGTTCTTTATATATTCATTAATTTGCATATCTTTGGATTGAACTTCAACTTTTCTCAAACCCACTCTGGATTTTACCCACGTCCTTGTATAGTTGAAGCAATCTTTGTTATTCCTTGAAAGCCTTTTCTAACCATGTGTTCCGGTGAGAGTGTAGGTACAGTATAGACTTGTACGTCTCATTTCTAGCAGTACAACAACACACAGTCTACCTAACCATCACTCGTCTCTAACACACACTTTACTTCACCATAGAATTTCAGATGCTTCATTGCTCATGACCTCTGTTCTCTCAAGCAATGGTGCCTCATACTTAGGTAATTTCTCCTCTGAAGGTGATCATCCATCTGCTCTGTGGTTATCTTCTCCTGCGTCTTACAGACCATACTCATCTGACACACTGGTCTCTAGCTCAGTGTTATGTTCCCATCGCCTTCTTTAAAAGAGGAACGGGACATCTAATCTCTTCGCTACTTTAATAATAATACTTTTACTAACTGTCTATAAAACATGTGTGTGTTTGTGTGTGCGTGTGTGTGTGTGTGTGTGTGTGTCTGTGTGTGTGTGCTTGGTACAAAACAAAACAATACCAATTATACTTCGATCAAATTGTTGAGTGAGTAAAGTACTTTTCATAACTTGACTCATAGTAAGAAAAGCAAATCATCTACATCGAGCTCATGTTGATCATCGAGCTCATGTTGATCATCGAGCTCATGTTGATCATCGAGCTCATGTTGATCATCGAGCTCATGTTGATCATCGAGCTCATGTTGAGGAGGACAAATGGGGAAATGTAACAGGCAAAGACTTGAAGATGAAATAACATTATGTAAAGGACTGATGAATGCTTCAGACGACAGAGAACTGGATGTGGTGTGTCTAGGATGAAGTAATATGGTGGACTGCAACAGTGATGTGTATAGCAAAGTGAGAATACAGGAGGTACATACAAGCTGAAGTGCTGTCAAGCGGTAGGAGTGTCGGTCAGGGTCGTTGACTGGTCAGACTCCATCTTCCATACTTGTATGGGCCAGAATTGTGGTGCCTGAAGACTAGCGGGATGTCTGCCTTTTATAAAAGCAAAGGTGACGATGATTGCTGACGAGGTTGTAAGTCTGTTGAGTATACGAGTGTAGGAGACACTGGTGATGGTGGCGAGCACAACATCTGATCTGAGACGAGCAATATTCAGGAAAGGTGATGGGTAAATAAGCCATGTGTTTGCTTTGAAGAATCTGTGTGAGAAATACTTGATGAAAGAAAGTGACTTGCAGGAGTGAGAGAGAGGCCGTGTGGAAGGTTCTACGGACATATGGGATGGCTGGAAGGTTACTAAAGACGTCTCCTCCGGGAAAGGTAGGCGTGTGAGCAAGTAGGAAGGGAGGAAGATGTATGGTTCCTGATGAAGGTAAGTCTGCAGTAAGAACGTGTGATATCACCATGGCATATGCTGACCTGTTAGAACATGGGGCGTGTCTGCATTATGGTGAGTGTGAGGGGATATATAGCGTGGTGATCATTGGTTGTTCGCAGTTAACACGGCTCTGGTGACAGACTCCAGAGAGAAACTCGCGAAATTATATTTCAGTCTGGGAAAGTCTGAGGAAAGTTGGAAAAATGTGAAAAAAAGTAGCGAAATGAAGTGTAGCGGAGGTGAGAGTGTAGCGGAGGTGCGAGTGTAGCGGGGGAGAGAGTGTAGCGGAATGAAGTGTAGCGGATTGTGAGAGAGAAGCGGGGGTGAGAGTGTAGCTGCTTGAGAGTGTAGCGGGGTTGAGAGTGTAGCGGAATGAAGCGTAGCGGGGTGTGAGAGTGAAGTGGGGGTGAGAGTGTAGCTGGTTGAGAGTGTAGCGGAATGAGAATGTAGCGGGGTGAGAGTGTAGTAGTGGTTGTGAGAGTGTAGTGGTGTATGAGTGTAGTGGGGTGAGAGTGTAGCGGGTGTGAGAGTGTGGCGGGATATGAGAGTGTAGCGGAATGAAATGTAGCGAGGTGTGGGAGTGTAACGGAATGAATTGTGGCGGGGTGACAGTGTAGCGTTGTGTGAGTGTAGCGGGGTGTAAGAGTGTAGCAGGGTGAGAGTGTAGCTGGTGTGAGAATGCAGTGGGGTGAGAGTGTAGTGGAATGAAATGTAGCTGGGTATAAGAGTGTAGCGGGGGTGAGAGTGTAGCGGGTGTGAGATTGTAGCTGGGATGAGAGTTCAGCGGGGTTGAGAGTGTGCAGGGGTGTGAAAGTGTAGTGGGGTGTGAGTGTAGCGAGTGTGAGAGTGTGGCGGGGTGTAAGAGCACAGCGGAATGAGGTGTAGCGGGGTGTGAGAGTGTAGCGGGAGTGAGAGTGTAGCGGGGTACGAGTGTACCGGGGTGAGAGTGTAGCGGAATGAGAGTGTAGCGGGGGTGAGAATGAAGCGGGGTGAGAGTGTAGCAGGGTTAAGAGTGTAGCGGGGTGTGAGAGAGTAGTGAGGTGAGAGTGGAGTGGGTGTGAAAGTGTGGCGTGGTGTAAGAGTGTAGCGGAATGAGGTGTAGCGGGGTGTGAGAGTGTAGCGGGGTGAGAGTGTAGCGGGTGTGAGAGTGTAACGGGGTGAAAGCGTAGCGGGATGAGAGTGTAACGGGGTGTGAGAGTGTAGCGGGGTGAGAGTGTAGCGGGTGTGAGAGAGTAATGGGGTGAGGGTGGAGCGGGTGTGAGAGTGTGGCGGGGTGTAAGAGTGTAGCGGAATGAAGTGTAGTGGGGTGTGAGAGTGCAGCGGGGTGAGAATGTAGCGGGTGTGAGAGTGTAACGGTGTGAAAGTGTAGCGGGATGAGAGTGTAGCGGGGTAAGAGTTTAGCTGGGTGAGAGTGTAGCCGGTGTGAGAGTGCAGCGGGAGTGAGAATGTAGCGGGGAGAGAGTGAAGCGGGGTGAGAGTGTAGCAGGGTTAAGAGTGTAGCGGGGTGTGAGAGAGTAATGTGGTGAGAGTGCAGCGGGTGTGAAATTGTGGCGTGGTGTAAGAGTGCAGCGGAATGAGGTGTAGCGGGGTGTGAGAGTGTAGCGGAGTGAGAGTGTAGCGGGTGTGAGAGTGTAACGTGGTGAAAGTGTAGCGGGATGAGAGTGTAACGGGGTGTGAGAGTGTAGCGGAGTGAGAGTGTAGCGGGTGTGAGAGTGTAACGGGGTGAAAGCGTAGCGGGATGAAAGTGTAACGGGGTGTGAGAGTGTAGCAGGATGAGAGTGTAGCGGGTGTAAGAGAGTAATGTGGTGAGGGTGGAGCGGGTGAGTGTGGCAGGGTTTAAGAGTGTAGCGGAATGAAGTGTAGCGGGGTGTGAGAGAGTAGCGAGGTGAGAGTGTAGCCGGTGTGAGAGTGTAACTGGGTGCAAGTGTAGCGGGATGAGAGTGTAGCGGGGTAAGAGTTTAGCGGGGTGAGAGTATAGCCGGTGTGAGAGTGTAGCGGGGGTGAGAATGAAGCGGGGTGAGAGTGTAGTAGGGTGTGATAGAGTAGTGGGGTGAGAGTGGAGCGGGTGTGAAAGTGTGGCGTGGTGTAAGGGTGTAGTGGAATGAGATGTAGCGGGGTGTGAGAGTGTAGCGGGGTGAGAGTGTAGCGGGTGTGAGAGTGTAACGGGGTGAAAGTGTAGCGGGATGAGAGTGTAACGGGGTGTGAGAGTATAGCGGGGTGAGAGTGTAGCGGGTGTGAGAGAGTAATGGGGTGAGGGTGGAGCGGGTGTGAGAGTGTGGCGGGGTGTAAGAATGTAGTGAAATGAAGTGTAGCGGCGTTGAGAGTGTAGCGGGGTGAGAGTGTAGCGGGTGTGAGAGAGTAATGGGGTGAGGGTGGAGCGGGTGTGAGAGTGTGGCGGGGTGTAAGAGTGTAGCGGAATGAAGTGTAGTGGGGTGTGAGAGTGTAGCGGGGTGAGAATGTAGCGGGTGTGAGAGTGTAACGGTGTGAAAGTGTAGCGGGATGAGAGTGTAGCGGGGTAAGAGTTTAGCTGGGTGAGAGTGTAGCGGGTGTGAGTGTGTATTGGAGTGAAAGTGTGGCGGGATGAGAGTGTAACGGGGTGTGAGAGTGTAGCGGGGTGAGAGTGTAGCGGGTGTGAGAGAGAAGCGGGGTGAGGGTGGAGCGGGTGTGAGAGTGTGGTGGGGTGTAAGAGAGTAGCGGAATGAAGTGTAGCGGGTGTGAGAGAATAGCGGGGTGAGAGTGTAGCGGGTGTGACAGAGTAACGGTGTGAAAGTGTAGCGGGATGAGAGTGTAGCGGGGTAAGAGTTTAGCGGGATGAGAGTGTAGCCAGTGTGAGAGTGTAGCGGGAGTGAGAGTGTAGCGGGGTGAGAGTGTAGCGGGGTGAGAGTGTAGTGGGATTGAGAGCGTAGGGGGTTGAGAACGTAGTGGGGTGAGTGTATCGGGGTGAGAGTGTAGTGGGGGTAAGAGTGTAGCGGGGTGAGATTTTAGCGGTATGAGAGTGTAACGGGATAAGATTGTAGCGGGTTGAGAGTGTAGCGGGGGTGAGAGTGTAGCTGGGGTGAGATTGTAGCGGGGTGTGTAGCGGGTGTGAGAGTATAACGGGTTGAGATTGTAGCGAGTGTGAGAGTGTGGCGGGGGTGAGAGTGTAGCGGGGTGAGAGTGTACCAGGGTGAGAGTGTAGCGCGTTGAGAGTGTAACGGGGGTGAGAATGAAGCGGGGTGAGAGTGTAGCAGGGTTAAGAGTGTAGCGGGGTGTGAGAGAGTAGTGGGGTGAGTGTGGAGCGGATGTAAAAGTGTGGCGTGGTGTAAGAGTGTAGTGGAATGAGGTGTAGCGGGGTGCGAGAGTGTAGCGGGGTGAGAGTGTAGTGGGTGTGAGAGTGTAACGGGGTGAAAGTGTAGTGGGATGAGAGTGTAACGGGGTGTGAGAGTGTAGCGGGGTGAGAATGTAGCGGGTGTGAGAGAGTAGTGGGGTGAGGGTGGAGCGGGTGTGAGAGTGTGGCGGTGTGTAAGAGTGTAGCGGAATGAAGTGTAGCGGGGTGTGAGAGTGTAGTGGGCTGAGAGTGCACGGGTGTGAGAGTGTAACGGTGTGAAATTGTAGCGGGATGAGAATGTAGCGGGGTGTGAGAGAGTAGCGGGGTGAGAGTGTAGTCGGTGTGAGAACGTAGCGGGAGTGAGAGTGTAGCGGGGTGAGAGTGAAGCGGTTTGAGAGTATAGAGTGGGTGAGAGTGTAGTGGGGTGACACTGTAGCGGAAATGAGAATGTAGTGGGTTTGAGAGTGTGGCGCGGTGAGAGTGTAGCGGGGTGAGAGTATAGCGGGGTGAGAGTGTAGCGGGGTGAGAGTATAGCGGGGTGAAAGTGTAGTGGGATTGAGAGTGTAGTGGGGTGCGAACGCAGTGGGGTGAGTGTAGAGGGGTGAGAGTGTATCGGGGTGAGATTGTAGTGGGGGTAAGAGTGTAGCGGGGTGAGATTATAGTGGGATGAGAGTGTAACGGGGTAAGATTGTAGCGGGTGGAGAGTGTAGCGGGGATGAGAGTGTAACTGGGGTGAGAGTGTAGCGGGGTGAGAGTGTAGCGGGTGTGAGAGTACAGCGGATTGAGAGTGTAGCGGGTGTGAGAGTGCAGCAGGAGTGAGAGTGTAGCGGGATGAGTGTCCCGGGGTGAGAGTGTAGCGGGATACGAGTGTAGCGGGATTGAGAATGAAGCGAGGTAAGAGTGTAGCAAGGGTAAGAGTGTAACGGGGTGTGAGAGAGTAGTAGGGTGAGAGTGGAGCTGGTGTGAGAGTGTGGCGTGGTGTAAGAGTGTAGTGGAATGAAGTGTAGCGGGGTGTGAGAGTGTAGCGGGGTGAGAGTGTAGCGGGTGTGAGAGTGTAACAGGGTGAAAGAGTAGCGGGATGAGAGTGTAAAGAGGTGTGAGAGTGTAACAGGGTGAGAGTGTAGCGGATGTGAGAGAGTAGAGGGTGAGGGTGGAGCGGGTGTGAGAGTGTGGCGGGGTGTAAGAATGTAACGGAATGAAGTGTAGTGGGGTTTGAGAGTGTAGTGGGTTGAGAGTCTAACGGGTGTGAGAGTGTAACGGGGTGAAAGTGTAGCGGGATGAGAGTGTAGCGGGGTAAGAGTTTAGCGGGGTGATAGTGTAGCCGGTGTGATAGTGTAGCGGGAGTGAGAGTGTAGGGGGTGAGAGTGAAGCAGGTTGAGAGTATAGAGTGGGTGAGAGTGTAGTGGGGTGACGCTGTAGCGGAAATGAGAATGTAGTGGGTTTGAGAGTGTAGCGGGGTGAGAGTGTAGCGGGTGTGAGTATAGCGGGGTGAGAATGTAGCGGGGTGAGTGTAGCGGATGTGAGAGTGTAACGGGTGTGAGAGTGCAGTGAGTGTGAGGGTGCAGCGGGTGTGAGAGTGTAGTAGGGTGAGAGTGTAGCAGGGGAAGAAACAGGATGGCTTTATGGTATGTATGACTCGTGAGGACCTGGAGGAGGACCCGGAGGAAGGCCTGGAGGAGGACCTGGAGGAAGACCTGGAGGAGGACCTGGAGGAAGACCTGGAGGAGGACCTGGAGGAGGACCTGGAGGAGGACCCGGAGGAAGACCTGGAGGATGACCTGGAGGAGGACCTGGAGGAGATGAAGTGCTTCAGGTGTCTGGGACTGGGGGGCGGCAGTGGTGGGAGAGGGAGGCACGTTCAGAGAGTGATAATGCAGGTGGGGAGACCATGTATGAGGGACAACCAATTATATCAAGAAGGCCAATTCGTCGGGTGGCTCATGTGTTGCAACGCTCAACCTCTCGTCATGCGATCGACGGTTCGAGTCTCACTGGCTGCAGCATTATGTGTACTGTATGAGCAAGACCAGTGCAGAACGAGGAAGCATCTTGGCTGAGCTACCTTGAGGCAGGTCATGAGATGATGCCAGTGAGAACGGATGTTCACAGTTCTCCTGAGCAGATGATACTCGCTTCCTCCTCCACATCAGTGAAATTACTGACACTATCAGGATTACATATTCTTCGCTCATCTTACTTTTTTCATGTAATCTTAATTCCATTTACCTCCTGAATTGCATTACTCTCAACGCTTGTCACTGTCACAATCTTAGCTTGAATGTATATACTTCTTCCTGATTTATACACTCTCACTCAATCTCTTAAGAATTCTTTTTCTTCATTCATTTTCATCACATGAATGAAGTCTACAGTAAATCATCTTACCGCATGTAACTTGCCAGAGCTCCTGAATGCTGAACTCATATACAAGTTGTCCCACTACTGTAAGTGATGTAGTTGTGTACGATCATCGAGCATACACATCACTGATGATTCATTCCCCTGCCTCTCACCTCAACATACTATCTTATAAAACACTGGCGATGAACCTCTTAGTTCCTTCGTCTGTCAGTATCATTTCATAGATAACCAACAAAGCTTTTCATCAAACATTCGTATGATTCTATAAAAACTATGAAAATTTATTTTTCTCGTTTTCTAGTTCAAGATGCTACAATGTGCAGCCCCCGTTCTTCTGTTCCTTGTTGCTGTGGCGGTTGGAACTACGGGCCAAGCAGCTGATCCTGTCACCGAGGGTGGTCACCAGGTGGCTGTGGTGGTGGGCCAGGTGGTAGAGCAGTACATGGCTACGTGCCACCTGGTGCTGGCCACTACAACACAACATTCTTCGCTGCTACAACACATCAACAGGTAAACCAGTAAACCAGTTCATATGAAGCTTCTATATAGGAAGTGTCTCTCTTGGTAATATCTTGAACCATATTCCTGCGCAATGATGATCGGCCATTGAACAAGAGGTTGATGTCTCTGCTTCTAGTTTGATTATGTGTCATGAAGCGGGTAAAACATTCATGATATACGTCTCTGTTCCATAGCAAGATATATTCTTAATGATTGCCACTGGTGGAGTTGGTCTGAACTCAGTACAAAACACAACAGGATTCTAGATGACCATATTTGTTTCTTCCAGACAACTACCTGACGATGTGGACAGCGTGGTGGTGGAGGCTGCGTCGTTGTTTGATCAGGAGCAGCCAACACAGGACCACCTCCTTCATGGACTGTGGGGGGAAGCCAGGCATACCTGCCGCGCCCTGATCCTACACCTCACCCATGATGATGACAGCCTGGCCTTCAGGTGACGTGGTGTACACACACACACACACACACACACACACACACACACACACACACACACACACACACACTACGATTCAAACCCTTCTGATAAAGTCTATATAAGATAGTTCAACATAAGTACATTATTAACACATTTATTCGAGCGTAGAGAAGAGTTGTATCAAAGTGAAATGAGTCACCACTTCACATATTGCTTCGTTATATGTTCCATTCATTGTTAACAAGAGTTACTTATATGTACATAGAGGAATGTAAATATTATATTTTTTCTTTCATGAATGTCGATTGTTTATTGTACTATACTCTTGCATGATATTGATATACCTTTCACTGATCACATCGTTCAGAAGGTCTTGCCTTCACAGTTTTCTTTTATTACTTCATGAAACATCAAGTTTATCTCCAATCTTGCGTCATAAGATATTCAGCTAAGAATGACATGTCACTGAGTACAAAGATACTTATCACTGAATATTCATCCATGATTAAATTGGGATCGTAAACTGGCAATGTATTTTCCTTTATTTATCCATTTGCATCTTTTGCAAGGTGGTCCTATGAAAAGCGGATGTTACTTATATTTTCTGACCTATTCATATCCCATGGTATTGTTAGCATCGGATTGATACTGAGCGAATACATAATAAATTTCCAACTTATCTCTAGCTATGATTCTTGATACACGTCTCTCCATAAGCCTCTATTTCTTTTGAATTATCTTTAGAAGAGTATGAGAGTCTCAGGGAATCGTATGAGAGAAAAGATATGATAAGGAATCTTAAGAGAACCTCACTATCATATACAATAGAAGAGGGCGAAGCTTTCACATAGTATCTTGCTGTTAAGGATACTTCTAATAATCTTTTGAGCAAATGTACTGTGTTTCGATAACGTCGACTCTAGGATATGTTGAATACAGGCTCCTAAGAAGGTTGACGAATCAGCCTCTCCCGCCTTTCTCTGTCAACAGCAAGTCAAACAGAACAAATAAAAATGATGAAAATCCACCCAGGCCAAGAAACAGACGCCACCATGCGGACGCCACAAGCGAAGTGCTTACAGAGCAGAAATGTAACATAAGCAGGTTCACTTACGGCCGGGATAGAGGTGAAGGTGATAGGGAAGACAGGGAATAAATGGGATGGAACGGGTAGTTAGAGAGAATGTCTCTCAAGGCTCTGTTTTGTCACCTATATATTTCCTCATTTCTATCGACGATTTCCATTCTTCTACAAATAACATATGCATCTACATACTGACGATTCAATGCTGCATTCCACCACATCCTTCAGTTCTGCTCCTTCTCCTCTCACTCGATCTGGATCTCGTTTCGGCTCAACTTTTTCAATTAGCTCAAACTTGAACTGGATATTTCGATGGGGTAGACGAAATCTGGTTAAGTTTAATGCCTCGAGTACCCATTGTCTACTCATCTCTCCATCGAAAATTCCTCAATTTTCCTCTCTTCTGTGATGGTTCTGTAATTCCACCTCTTAGATCAATTAACGTACTTAGTATTCATGTAAATTCCACACTGTCTTGGAAACCCTACATTATAGAAATAGATGAGTCTGCTTCTAAGAAACTTGGAGACCTCTTTAGGTATCAAATTTTCATCTCTTCCGAACAAGGGACTGATATATACAAAACTTTATGGAGTACTGCTCTCACATCTGGAGTGGTTCTAGTTCTGCACCCTTATTTGACAGAGTTGATTCGAAAGCGGCCCGGGTTACAAATTGTCCCAGGCTGACTAGAAAACATGACCAACTTGCACCTAAGCCGCAGCGTTGGTTCTCTTTCGCTCTTCTTTGGTCTTTGCTCCCGGGCCGTTGGCTGCTTGTGTGCGCGCTGTAATAGCTAGATCACGCAATACTTAGCAAGCCGCGGCGTCACATGGTTACTGTGTGGCCGTTGGCAACTCAAGGGTGGGCCGTTTTGATAACTGATTCTGTTGCTACATCTCGAATCCTGGGAACTCTCTGTCAATTGATGCCTTTCCTAATAACTATGACTTGACACTTTTTAAAAGATAAATCTTTCACTTCTAAAATTCGTAAATTCTTTTCTTCGTCTCTTGTTCTTCCCTTTTATTAACCTCTTTATATTTCACTTAAGGCCCGGCCTTAATGAGGAATTTTGTCCGTTACTGAAGCTTCCAACGTAAAAGCAATATAAGAATCTAAAGACCCCTCGAACTGGCACTAGAGGTTCAGGGAAGACATTATGATCGCCTTAATATGTGAATGCAGCTCAATTATAGTGGAATGTTTTGAATGAGCTGTCAAAATTATGAGAATGATGCATAGAACATATTGCATACGTCCATTACTATTAAATGTAACAACTAGCCAGAACTTTTCAATAGCCACTTCCAAATTAATTACTTAAATTCCGTTTTATTACCAATACATACATATACCAAACTGAGAAGTATCCTTCATATAATACATTTTTACAGTAATTTCAGTATTTTGCGGTGATTATAGCCAAGTACTCAGTATTACTATTGATCTACTCCTGAGGAAGAGAGAATTGCCGTTCTAGAAGGGGACTCGCAAGTTATAGGTTTTTAGAGATTACTTTCTTTTTAAAAGATAAAGAGAATTTCTGGATATTTCCTTTTCAGTAAAACATAATCAGCACCTAATTTAAGGTTTGATGTCTTACCAACGGGAACACAATGTTTCTATATTACGATGATTGCGCCATTTAACACTACCAGGAATATTATCAATAGAAAGTGTTGAGGAAGATGATCAATGAGATCACAGTTTGAAATCTGATCAAGATATGTCATTATATAAGAAAACGTAACACCAGAAGAAGCTAACTGAACTGTATAATAATATCTTAATTGATGGACGTTACTCTTTCATTACACAGGTTTATTGAGTCTTCGCAGCTATGGCTGTGGCCAGATATTCGTGTGATGATTGTGGGTGGAAGGCCAGGTATGGAGGCTTTCCTCCACCATCCAAGCCTCCGCAACGCGAAACACATCCTTTATATTGCCACCCGAATCCAGAAGAAAATTACTCCGGCCACAGACTTCAGGAGAAGAAGAGCCTCTAAGAAAGGTACGTTAGACAAGAACAACACGTCCTTAAAGGCTATCAGCCGCTTGTAGAGCAGCGGTGGTCACGACACTGTGTTATAGTTGTGATTATCACGTCTCAGTAAGAACTACGAATATACCGCAGGTTATGTGCAGAAAGGTACTGCTGCTGCTGCTGACATTGTGACTTACAGTCAGTTCATATACAACGAACAGACGTAGGACGCCATTTGGTACAAAGTGAACATTCGAATGTAAGTCGGGTGCATTCGAGTCTGGCAACAAGCGTTTCATAAACTTATTATGTGGAAAGAAGGGGAAATGCTTACAAATTTCATCAACAATAAAGTTATCTAATTTGTATAGACCTTCACTAATACTGATGTTACAGTTCTTTGTGTCTTGATGATAGAAGATTCAATGATATTTTTCGTGGTACTGGAGTTATAGTCGATAACTGAGATGGCATTACTCCAGTCAATACAATGACCAAAATTTTCAACATGATTAAACAAGGCGCTTGATAAGTCTTACAGAAAGATCCTTACCAGTAACCTCATAATAAAACTTATCACAGTTTCTACATGGCTTTCTATAGATGCATTCTGTAGAACTTGTCATGTTGAGCTGAGAAGTAATGGATATAGGAGCATACATTGGTGGGTTTTCTGCATATGCTAAACTTAAACCTGTTTCCATCCCAGTGGATCATGCAATCAAAAAATGGCAGCATACCATTGTTTTTATTTTCTATAGTAAATTTGATGGAAGGTACTAAATTGTTAAGTACAGGGAGAAATGTTTGCAAATCATCATTTGTTAGCCTAGAACAAAGAACACCATCTACATGCCTAAACCAGATTGCATTTAAGTGTAAGATATCCTTTAGTAACTTTGTTTCAAAGAATCATATATAAAGATTGCTTAATACAGGTGAAAGAGGGTTGCCCATTGCCGTACCAAATTTTTGAGAACAATACTCTCCATTAGATTAGGATACACTGTCTTTTATATATAATTTTATCAATTTAGTAAAAGCAGACTTTGAAACAGGTAAATGAATATCATGCAAAACATCAAATAAATATTTCAAGAGGTCATCAACTGGAATCATCAAACCTAACCAGTTTGAAATAAAAAATTAGCATTGATGTCATTGTGCCTGTTAGCTAAATCTACATTGTTCATGGGCTTAATGAGTAAACTAACCCCTTTGACAATTTCTATGTGATGAAGCCAACTGAACTCACTATAGGTCTTGCTAGAAAATTTCGTTTATGTGTTTTGATTAGAGAACCATAACATTTCAACAATTTGATTGCTTTTAGGAGATTCTTATTGAGCTTTATGTTTGTTGTGTCATCCCTTAAAAGATCATTTTAGAAAGATAATTAATTTGGTCTATAATCACAACTGTGTTAACCTTATCTGCCTAAGAAATATGTATATATTTGTCTTTTTTTTAAAATGTTGATAGCTCTTATAAACTTTTTAGGGCAATTAGGATCCACTGTTTTGACAAACTGGCATACTTTAAACTTTTGCGGATGTAAATTTCATTGTTAGATAATTTACTGTACTTCTCTAGATTACAGAAAGACTTTGTGACATCAACACCTGGCTTCTCTCTTAGAGCACACAAAGCTGAATTCGTTGCCTACAGCAAACAAGGAATATTTATCTAGTTTACTGGACAAGTTGATCACCTAGGAAGGGTTTGTGTCCTTAATCCAACCACAATTTTCAACAAGATGGTCTAACATATGGTTCAGTTTCCTTTGAAGCCTATTCCGTTCACTTCCTAATCTATTATAACATAGCCCAACATCCACTTCTTCCACTGTGTGTTATAGTAATTTCAAAGGCAAGTCTCTTCTCTCTTGTAATACGAAAGGCCTCTTCCAGTTCAATCTTCTTTAATTCATTGTCTGTCTTTAAATTGCTGCTTTGAAAATCGTCAAATGGTCGCCCAGATAGCTGCAACAATCGCTGGGGTAGGACAGATCTTGGCATCATTTTGTTCTTAAGGAATCTAGATCGTAATTTCAGTTAACGGGTTTTAATCAACGATTTGGAGACATCAGTAACGAAGGGGTAAAGTCAAGGAGAGCTTGTAGAAAAGAAAAGGAAGAGCCTTGTGGTATCTATGTTGGAAAGGATTACAATTGAGCGCGTGATCAAGTATATTCCTGTGAGTCCACGGGGAATCAAAACACGATAAATTCCCAAATGCATTTTCGTAAAATGATCACATCAACAGGGGAGATACAAAAAAGAAATATAACGGTCAGTTCATATGCAATGAAGAGACGTAACTAGTTCGACATTTGGTAAAATGTGACCATCCAAATGTTGGTTGGGTGCGTTCGAGTCTGGCAACAAATGTATCAGAAACTTATTTTGTGGACAAACTATTTACAAATCTTACCAACAATAAAGCTATCCAATTTGTATAGACCCTCACTAATATTATGGTACATTTACTTGTGTATTTGATAATGAAATGATATTTCTCGTGGTACAGGAGTTAGAGTTAATAACTGAGATGGCATTACTCCAGTTAACACAATGATCGTAGTTTTCAACATGATTTGATAAGGCATTTGATTCTTGTCCTGTTCATATAATATATCAATGTTGCTTAAGTCTAACAGAAAGATCCTTACCAGTCTGCCCAACATAAAACTTATCTCAATTTCTACATGCCGCTCCGTAGATCTATCGTTTAGAACTTTCTGGTGAGTTCTGACTAAGATATTCCTTATAGTATTGTTATTGCTGAAGACAACATCTATATCAAGGGATATAAGCAATATGGGGAGTGAAGTAAAATGATTTTTGAAAGGGAGAACAAAAAGGTTCTTGGTGCCAATGGGAGATTTGAGTTCAACTCAACAAAATGATTTCTTTCCCATCTTAAAGGATTTATAGATGAAAGATCTAGGATACTCTAACTTGGATCCGGTAGAATATTTCTTCTCAAACTCAGCATCAATAAACTCTGTACTTCAAATACGTGATGCCCTGAAAAAATGGGCTGGAATGATTTCAATTTTTTTTCTGTCATGTTCAGCTGAGGAATAATGGATATATGAGCATTCATAAGTAGTTTGTCTGTATATGCTAAACTTAGACTTGCTTCCTTGCCTATGGATCATTCAGTCTCAAAATGGTAGCATACCATTAGTTTCGTTTTCTACAGTAAATCTGATGGAAGGTACTAAATTGTTAAGTAAAGGGAGAAATGTTTTTAGATTTTCATTTGTTAGCCAAACACAAAGAACATCATCTACATACCTAAACCAAATTGAATTGGAAGGTAAGATATCCTTTAGTAATCTTGCTTCAAAGAATTCCATACTAAGATTACTTAATACAGGTGAAAGAGGGTTACCCATTGCCATAGCAAATTTTTGAGCGTAATATTTTTCATTATATTGAGACACACAGAATTTTATGCAAAATTTTATCAATTCAATAAAAGCAAACTTTAAAGCAAGTAAATGAATGTCATCCAAAACATGAAATGAATATTCTAAGAGGTCATCAACTGGAACGTTTTTGAAGAGAGATGAAAAATCATGGTTGATCAGTTTGAAATCAAAATCAATATTGATATCATTAAGCTTGTTAACTAAGTCTACATTGTTCATACTATTAGAATTTGATATCTTACCCACTAATGGGCTTAATGAATAAACAATCCACTTTGACAATTTATATGTGATGGAGCCTACTGAACTCACTATAGGTCTTGCTGGAAAAATTTGGTTTATGTGGTTTGATAAGTCCATACATATATGGCAATGAAGGGGACAAAGATGACAACCTTTTGGTAAGAACCATTACCTTTCAACAAAAACTTCAGTTCCTTATTGAAATGAGAAATGACTGCTTCTAGGGGATTCCTTCTGAGTTTAAAGGATGCTGTGTCATCCCTTTAAAGATAATTCTTTTTGTCCATAATTACAATTGTGTTCACCTTATCTGCTTAAGTAATATGTATATCATTATCTTTTTTTTGAAATGTTAATAGCGCTTATATACCTTCTAGGGTAATTAGGATCCACTGACTTTGACATAATGGCATACACTAAACTTTAACAGATGTTAATATCATCATTAGATAATTTACCGTACTTATGTAAATTACAGAATGGCTTTATGATATCAACACAGCTGGCTTCCCTGTTAGAGCACACAAAAAGTAACCCGTAGCCTAGAGCACACAAAGAATCCTTATCTAGTTTGCTAAACAGGTTTATCACAAAGGAAGGGTTTGTGTTCTTAGTTCAAGCACTGTTTTCAGTAAGATGGTCTAACTTACAGTTCAGTTTCCTTTGAAGCCTATTTCTTTCACTTCTTGATCTATTCTTGCAGTAGTCCAACATACGGTTCTTCCACTGTGACGTTATAGCCATTCGAAAGACACGTTTCTTCTCTCCTATAACACGAAAGGCCTCCTCCATTTCAATCTTCTTTAATCCATTGTGTTTCTTTAAAATGCTGTTTTGAAAATCGTCAAATGGTCGACCAGATAGCTCCAACAGGCGCTGGAGTAGGTATATCTTGGCATCACTTGTTCATCAAGGCATTTACTAAGGAATCCAAATCGTAACTTCAGTTGATGGGCTTTAATCAACGATTTGGAGAAAGCAGTATTGAAGGGGGAAAGTCATGGAGAGCTTGTAGAAAAGTAGTAGAAGAGTTATGTGGTATCCATGTTGGAAAGGATCTTAACCTAGCGCGTGATCAAGTATTTTCCTATGAGTCCACCGGGAAAATGAAACACGATAAGTTCCCATGTGCATTTTCGTGAAATAATCCCGTCATCAGGGGAGATACAAAAAGGAGTATGACAGTCATTGATAAAAAACGAAGAGACGTAGCTAAGACGGCACTTGGTAAAAAGTGACCATCCAAATGTAGGTCGGGTGTGTTCAAGTCTAGCAACAAGCGTATCATTAATCTATTATGTGGACAAGACGGGGAAATCTTTAAGAATTTTATCAACAATAAAGATACCCAATTTGTATTGACCCTTAAGGTTACAATTCTTTGTGTATTTCATGATATAAGATTCAATGATTTATTTCGTAGTACAGGAGCTAGAGTTGATATCTGAGATGGCATTACTCCAGTCAGTACACTTGCCATACTTTTGAACATTATGAAACGAGGCATTTGATTCTTGTCCTGTTCTTATACTATACATATGTTGCTTAAGTCAAACAGAAAGATCCTTACCGGTCTGGCCAACATAAAACTTATCACACTTTCTACATGGCACTTTATAGATTCATCCAGGAAAGTTTTCTGGTGAATTCCTGAATAAGATATTCCTTATAGTATTATTGTTGCTGTAGGCAACATTCATATTGAAGGATTTAAGCAACATAGGAAGTAAAGTGGTATCATTATAAGATTCTTTGTGTCAATGTGAGGTTTGGGTTCAATTGACTCTACATAATGATTTTTTTCCCAATTTAGGGGATTTATCAATGAAAGATCTAGGATACTTTAACTTAGATTCAATAGAATATATCTTCTCAAACTCATCATCAATAAACTCTGGACTGTAAATACGTAATGCCCTAAGGAACATAGATTAAAATGATGGTAATTTAACTCTGTCATGTTAAGATGAGTAATTTATGGATATATGAGCGTATATTGGTAGGTTTTCTGCATATGCTAAACTTGGACTTGTTTCCATCCCTATGGATCATGCAATCTAAAAATGGTAACATATCATTAGTTTCATTTTCTACAGTAAATTTGATGGAAGGTACTGAATTGTTAAGTAAAGGGAGATATGTTTGTAAATTTTCACTCGTTGGCCACACACAATCATCTACACACCTAAACCAGATTGCACTAGAAGGTAAGATATCCTTTAGTAACTTTGTTTCAAAGACATCCATATAAAGATTGCTTAATACAGTTAAAAGAGGGTTGCCCATTTCAATACCAAATCTTTTAGTATAATATTCTCCATTATATTGAAATACACAGCCTTTTATACATGACTTTATTCAATAAAAGCAGACCTTGAAACAGTTAAATGATTATCATCCAAAGCATCAAATGAATATTCTTAGTTATTAACTGGAACTTTTGTGAACAGTGATGAAACATCAAAGATAACCATTTTAAAATCAAAACTAACATTGATATCATTAATCTTGTTAATCAAATCTGCATTGTTCATGATATTAGAATTTGATGTCTTACCCATTAACAGGCTTAATAAAGAAACTAACCGCTTTAACAATTTGTATGTGTCGGATCCCTATGACCCACTATAGGTCTTGCTGCAAATTTTGGTTTATGTGTTTTGATAAGTCCATGCATATATGGCAATGAAGGGGACAAAGATGAGAAAATTTCGATCATAGAACAACTGCAGTTCTTTATTGAACTAAGAAATAACTGCTTTTTGGGGATTCTTACCGAGTTTGAATTATGTTGTGTCATCCTTTAAAAGATCATTCATTTTGTCCTTAATCACATCTGTGCTGGCCTTATGTGGTTTAGTAATATGTATATCATTGTCTTTTTCTGAATCTTTTATAGCCCTTATAAACCTTTTAGCGCAATCAGGATCCGCAGGTTTTGACAAACAGGCATACACTAAACCTTTACAGATGATAGTTTCATCATTAGATAATTTACTGTACTCTAGATAACAAAAAACTTTGCGACATCAACACACCTGGCTTCCCAGTCAGAGCACATAAAAGTTAAGCCGTAGCCTAGAGCGCACAAGGAATCCTCATCTAGTTTTTAAAGGATAGGCTTATCACAAAGGAAGGGTTTGTGTTCTTAGTTCAATCACTGTTTTCAATAACATGGTCTAAGTTAAAATTCAGTTTCCTTTGAAGCCTATTCCGATCACTTCTTAATCTATTATAGCAGTAGTCCAACATCTGGATCTTCCATTGTGTCGTTATAGCGATTTAAAAGGCGCGTTTCTTCCCTTTTATAATATGAAAGGCCTCCTCCATTTCAATCTTTTCTAATTCATTGTGTTTCTTTAAAATGTTGGTTTGAAAATCGTCAAATGGTCGCCCAGACAGCTCCAACAATCGCTGGGATGTGATAGATCTTGGGATCAATTGTTCATCAAGGCATTTTTTAAGGAATCCATTTCGTAACTTCAGCTGATGGGCCTTGATTAACGATTTGGAGAAAGAAGTATTGAAGGAGGAAAGTCCAGGAGAGCTTGTAGAAAAGTAGTAGAAGAGTTATGTGGAATCCATGTTGGAAAGGATCACAACTTAGCGAGTGATTAAACATCTTCCTATGAGTCCACGGGGAAAATGAAACACGATAAATTCCCAAGTGCACTTCCGTGTAATAATCACATCATCAGGGGTGACACAAGAGAGAAATATAACAGTCAATTGATAAACAACGAAGAGGCGTAGGTAGGAAGGCATTTGGTAAAAATCGACTATACGCAAGTAGGTCTGGCTGCGTTCGAGTCTGGCAAGAAGCGTATCACAAACTTATTATGTGGACAAGAAGGGGCACTGTTTACAAATCTTATCAAGAATACAGCTATCCAATATGAGTAGACCTTCACTAATCTTAAGGTCACAATTCTTTGTATGTGATAGATTGTAATAAAGTAAATTTTAGATTGATGTGGGTAAAACTGAAAGCGGATGTAGAGAGATGGGTGATTATTGATGCTAATGTACCTGGTCATGAGAAGAACTTTAATGACAAGCAAGTGTTTTGGGAGCAGCTGAGTGAGTGTGTTGACAGCTTTGATGCACGAGACCGCGTTATAGTGAAAGGTGATTTAAATGCGAAGGTGAGTAATGTGACAGTTCAGGGCATAATTAGTGTACATGGGATGTTCAGTGTTTGAATGGAAATAGTGAAGAGCCTGTGGATTTATGTGCTGAAAAAATACTGGTGATTAGGAATACGTATGTGAATAGGAGATATTGTCAAAGGGCATTACTGGATTACGTGTTAATTGATAGGTGTGTAAAAGTGAGACTTTTGGATGATAATGTGCTAAGATGGGTGGCTGGAGAGATGTCTGATCACTATCTTCTGGAGGCGAAGGTGAAGATTTGTAGAGGTTTTCGGAAAAAAGAAAGAATGTTTGGGAGAAGAGAGTGGTGAGAGTAAGTGCCTCGGAAAGGAAGTACCAGGAGAGATTGAGTGTAGAATAGAAAAAGATGAGAGTAAATGATATGAGGGGAGTGGGCGAGGAATGGGACATGTTCAGGGAAAGTCATGGCTTGTGCAAAAGATGCATTGTGGCATGAGAAAGGTGAGTGAGTGGTGGGATGAAGAATTAAAGTTGATAGTGAAAGAAAAGAGAGGCGTTTGGAAGATACTTGCAAGGAAGGATTGCAGATGACTGGGAGATGTATAAAAGAAAGCGGCAGGAGGTCAAGAGAAAGGTGCGAGGGTTGAAGAAGAGGGCAAATGAGAATTGAGGTGAGAGAGTGTCATTAAATTCTAGGGAGAGTGAAAATATATTTAAGAAGGAGGCAAATAACGTGGGTAAGACAAAAGAACAATTGGGAACATCGGTGAAGGGGGTAAGTGGTGAAGTAATAACAGGTAGTGATGAATGAGGAAATGGAGTGAATCTTCTGAAGGTTTGTTTAATGTGTTTGATGATAGAGTGGCAGATATAGGATGTTTTGGTCGATGTGGTGTGCGAAGTGAAAGTGTCATGGAAAATTGTTTGGTTAAGATAGATGGGGTATTCAAGCTTTGTAGAAGATAAAATCCGGCTAGGCGGCGGGTTTGGATGGCGTTGCAGTGAAATTTACCAAAAAAGGACGTGACTGTGTTGTTGATTGGCTGGTAAGGATATTCATTGTATGTATGGACCATGGTAAAATGACTGAGGATTGGTGGAATGCATGCATAGTGCCAAACTACGAAGGCAGAAGTTTGCTGAGTATTCCTGGGAAATCATATGAAAGAATATTGATTCAGAGGGTGAAGGCATGTACAGACCATCAGATTGGGGAAAAGCAGTGTGGTTTAAGAAACGGTGGAGAATGTGTAGATCAGGTGTTTCCTTTGAAGAATGTATGTGAGATATACTTTGTATGTAGCATTTATAGATCTGGAGAAGACTTATTAGAGGGTTGATAGAGATGCATTGTGGAAGGTCTTAAGAGCTTATGGTGCGAGAGGTATGCATGCTAGTAGAAGCAGTGAAGAGTTTTTACCAGCAATGTAAGGCATGTGTACGAGGAGGAAGAGAGGAGAATGATTGGTTCCCAGTGAAAGTCGGTTTGCAGCAATAGTGTATGATGTCCCCATGGTTGTTTAATTCATTTGTGGATGGGTTGTTTAGGGAGGTAATTGCAAGAGTGTTCGATAGAGGGGCGAGTATGCAGTCTGTTGGGGATGAGAGGGCCTGGGAACTGAGTCAGTTGTTTTTTCGCCGATGATACAGTTATAGTAGTTTATTTGAGTGAGAAACATCAGAAGTTGGTACTGAGTTTGAAAAAGTGTGTGAAAGAAGAAAATTGAGAGTGAATGTGAATAATAACAGGGTTATTAGGTTCAGTAGGGTTGAGGGACAAGTTAATTGGGATGTAAGTTTGAATGGAGAAAAATTGTTTTAGATATCTGGGAGTGGAATTCCCAAGCTCTCTCATTCTTAACAGACTGCACACTCACCCCTCTCTCCAATACTCTTGCATTTACCTCCCTAACCACCCAATCAATAACATAACTAAACAACCATGGGGGCATCACACACCCCTGCCGCAGACCGACCTTCACTGGGAACCAATCACTTTCCTTCCATCAAATCTACTGTAGAAACTGCTTTATATCCTTATATGCCTTATATCCTTGGTAAAAAGTTTTCACTGCTTCTAGCAGCTTATCTCCCGCACCACATACTCTTAAGACCTTCCACAAACAATCTCTATCAACCCTATCATATGCTTTTTCTAGACCCGTAGATGTTGGATAAAAATTCATGTTTTTCTAAGTATTACTCACACTCACTCTTCAAAGCAAACACCAGATCCACACATAATCTAAAAACATTGTGCTCTTCTCAAGTCTGATGCTCTATACATGCTTTTACCCGCTCAGTTAATACCTATCCATATAATTTCCTAGGAGTACTCAACAAACATATGCCTCTGTAATTTGAACACTCACCTTTAACCCTTTGTCTTTTTGAAAAGGCATTATACATGCAATCCGCCAATCCTCTGGCACTTCACCATGGTCCATATATACACTGAATATCCTTCCCAAAAAATCAACAACACGGTCACTTCCTTTTTAGATTTATTCCACTGCAATACCATCCAAACCTGCAAACTTGCCGGCTTTCATCTTCCGCAAAGCTTTCACTACCTCTCCCCTCTTTACCAAAACATCCTCCCTAACCCTCTCACTACACATACCACCCAAACCAAAACACCCTGTATCTGCCACTCAATCATCAAACATATAAAAGAAACCTTCAAAATACTAACTCCATCTCCTTATTACTTCCTTACTACCTGAAATTACCTCCCCACTTGCCCTTTTGACTGATGTTTCCATTTGCTCTCTTGTCTTAAGCACGTTATAAACTTCCCACGCATTCCCCGCGTGTCGTAGAAGGAGACTAAAGGGGACGGGAGCAGAGGGGTAGAAACCCTCCCCTCTTTGTCTTATAACTTCCAAAAAGGGGGAACAGAAGAAGGAGTCACGCGGGGAGTGCTCATCCTCCTTGAAGGCTAAGATTGGGGTGTCTAAATGTGTGTAAATGTAACCAAGATAAAAAAATAGCAGAGATATGTGGTATGTTTGAGAAAAGGAACCTGGATGCTTTGGCTCTAAGTGAAACGAAGCTAATGAGTAAAGGGGAACAGTGGTTTGGGAATGTTTGGGAGTAAAGTCAGAGGCTCGTGAGAGGACAAGAACAAAGGAAGTAGCACGACTCCAGAAAAGGGGTTGTGGGAGTATGTGACACAGTGTAAGACAGTAAACTCTAGATTGATATGGGTAAAACTGAAAGAAGATGGAGAGAGATGGGTGATTATTGGGGCCTACGCACCTGGGCATCAGAAGAAAAATCATGAGAGGCAAGTATTTTGGGACCACCTAAGTGAGTGTGTTAGCAGTTTTGATGCACGAGACCTGGTTATGGTGATGGGTGATTTGAATGCAAAGGTGAGTAATGTTGCAGTTGAGGGAATAATTGATGTACATGAGGTGTTCAGTGTTGTAAATGGAAATGGTGAAGAGCTTGTAGATCTGTGTGCTGAAAAAGGACTGGTAATTGGGAATACCTGGTTTAAAGAGATAGATATAAATACGTATACGTATGAAAGTAGAAGAGATGGCCAGAAAGCGTTACTGGATTACCTGTTAATTGATAGGCGCGTGAAAGAGAGACTTTGGGATGTTAATGTGCTGAGAGGTGCAACTGGAGGGATGTCTGATCATTATAATGTGGAATCGAAAGTGAAAAATTGTAGAAGTTTTCAGAAAATAAGAGAGAATGTTGGGGTGAAGAGAGTGGTGAGAGTAAGTGAGCTTGGGAAGGAAACTTGTGTGAGGAAGTACCAGGAGAGACTGAGTGCAGAATGGAAAAAGATGAGAGCAAAGGAAGTAGGGAGAGTGGGGGAGGAATGGGATGCATTTAGGGAAGCATTGATGGCTTGCGCAAAAGATGCTTTTGGCATGAGAAGCGTGGGTGGTGGGCAAATAAGAAAAGGTAGTGAGTGGTGGAATGAAGAAGTAAGATTATTCGTGAAAGTGAAGAGGTAGGAATTTGTACAATTTTTGTAGGGAATTAGCGCAAATGAATGGGAGATGTATAAAAGAAAGAAGCAGGAGGTCAAGAGAAACGTTCAAGAGGTGAAAAAGAGGACAAAAGAGAGTTAGGATGAAAGGGTATCATTAAATTTTAGGGAGAATAAAAACGATGATTTGGAAGGAGGTAAATTAAGTGCAGAAGACAAGAGAACAAATGGGAACATCGGTGAAGGAGGCTAATTGTAGGTAATAGAAAGTAGTGGTGATGTGAGAAGGAGATGGAGTGAGTATTCTGAGGGTTCGTTGAATGTGGTAGATGATAGAGTGGCAGATATAGGGTGTTTTGGTCGAGGTGGTGTGCAAAGTGAGAGGGTTAGGGAAAATGATTTGGTAAACAGAGAATAGATAGTGAAAGCTTTGCGGATGATGAAAGCCGGCAAGCCTGTGGGTTTGGATGGTATTGCAGTGGAATTTATTTAAGAAGGGGGTGAGTGTTGTTGACTAGTTGTTGAGGATATTCAGCGTATATATGACTCATGGTGAAGTACCTGAGGATTGGCGGAATGCATGCATAGTGCCATTGTACAAAGGCAAAGGAGATAAAGGTGAATGTTCAAATTACAGAGGTATAAGTTCGTTGAGTATACCTGGGAAATTATATGGGAGGGCATTGACTGAGAGAGTCAAGGTATGTATAGAACATCATATAGGGGTAGATCATGTGTGGTTTCAGAAGTAGTAGAGGATGTGTGGATCAGGTGTTTGCTTTGAAGAATGTATGCGAGAAATAATTAGAAAAACAAATGGATTTGTATGTAGCATTTCCATTTCTGGAGAGCGCATATGATAGAGTTGATAGAGATGCTCTGTGTAAAAAGTATTAAGAGTTTTTGGCGTGGAAGGCAAGTTGCAGGAAGCAGTGAAAAGTTTTTATCGACGATGTAAGGCATGTGTACGAGTAAGAAGAGAAGAAAGTGATTGGTTCTCAGTGAGTGTCGGTTTGCGGCAGGGGTGCTTGATGTCTCCATGGTTGTTTAATTTGTTTATGGATGGGGTTGTTAGGGAGGTGACTGCAAGAATTTTGGAGAGAGGGGCAAGTATGCAGTCTATTGTGGATGAGAGGGCTTAGGAAGTGAGTCAGTTGTTGTTCGCTGAACATGCAGCGCTGGTGGCTGACTCGGATGAGAAACTGCAGAAGCTGCCGAGTGAGTTTGTTAATGTGTGTGAAAGAAGAAAACTAAGAATGAATGTGAATAACAGCAAGTTTATTAGGTACAGAGGTTGAGAGACAAGTCAATTGGGAGGTAAATTTGAATGGAGAAAAACTGGAGGAAGTGAAGTGTTTTAGATATTTGGGAGTGGATTTGGCACCGGATGGAACCATGGAAGAGGAAGTGAGTCAATAAGTGGGGGAGGGGGCGAAACTTCTGAGATCGTTGAGATATGTGTGGAAGGAGATACCATTATCTCAGAAAGCAGAAACGGGTATGTTTGAAGGAATAGTGATTCCAACATAGGTTATATGGTTGCGAGGCGTGGGCTATAGATAGTCTTGTGCGGAGGAGGGTGGATGTGCTGGAAATGAGATGTTTGAGGACATTATGTGACGTGAGGTGGTTTGATCGAGTAAGCAATGAAAGGGTAAGAGAGATGTGTGGTAATAAAAAGTTTGGCTGAGAGGGCAGAAGACGGTTTATTGAAATGATTTGGGCACATGGAGAGAATGAGTGAGGAAAGCTTGACAAAGAGGATATATGTGTCAGAAGTGAAGGGAACGAAGAGAAGTGGGGGATGAGATTGGAGGTGGAAGGATGGAGAAAAAGAGATTTTGAGCGATTGTGGCCTGACTATGCAGGATGGTGAAAAGCGTGCAAGGAATAGAGTGAGTTGGAACGATGTGGTCTACCGGGGGCGACGTTCTGTCAATAGACTGAACCAGGGCATGTGAAGCGTCTGGGGTAAACAACGGAAAGTTTTGTGGGGCATGGATGTGGAAAGTTAGCTATAGTTCCTGTGCATTATACATGACAGCTAGAGACTGAGTGTGAACGAATGTGGCCTTTGCTGTCTTTTCCTAGCGCTACCTCGCGTGCGTGCGGGGGGAGGGGGTTGTCATTTCATATGTGGCGGGGTGGCGACGGGAAGGAATAAAGGCAGCAAATATGAATTATGTACATGTGTTTATATGTACGTGTCTCTGTATATATATTTATATGTTGAAATGTATAGGTATATATATGTGAGTATGTGGACGTGTATGTATATACATGTGTATGTGGATGGGTTGGGCCATTCTTTCGTGTGTTTCCTTGCGCTACCTCGCAAATACGGGAAACAATAAAGATCACATTCGTTCACACTCAGTCTATCTGTCATGTATAATGCACCAAAACCACAATTCCCTTTCCTCATCCAGGCCCCACAAAACTTTCCATGGTTTACCCCAGACGCTTCACATTCCTGGTTCAATCCATTGAGAGCACGTCGACACCGGTATACCACATTGCTCCAATTCACTCTATTCCTGCACGCTTTTCACCCTCCTGCATGTTCAGGCCCTGATCGCTCAAAATCATTTTCACTCCATCCTTTTACCTCCAATTTGGTCTCCCACTTTTCGTTCCCTCCACTTTTGACATATATCCTCTTTGTCAATACCTCCTCACTCATTCCCTCCGTGTGACCAAACCATTTCAAAACATACTGTTCTACTCTCAACCACAGTCTTTTTGATAACACACATCTCTCTTACCTTTTCATTACTTAGTCGATCAAACCAACTCACACCACATATTGTATTCAAACATCTCATTTCTAAAACATCCATCCTCCTCCGCAAAACTCTACAGCCCACGCCTCGCAACTCGCGACTCACATCACCACACTTGTTATTACCTCCCCATTACCCCCTTCATCAATGTTCCCATTTGTCATCTTGACTTACGCACTTTATTTATCTCCTTCCAAAGCATCATTTTATTCTCCCTAGACTTTAATGATACTTTCTCACCCCAACTCTCATTTGTCCTCTTTTTCACTTCTTGCATCTTTCGCTTGATCACCTGCCTCTTTCTTTTTCACATATCCCTGTCATTTCTACTATTTCCCTGCAAAACTCGATCAAATGCCTCTCTCTTCTCTTTCACTTAAAACCTTATTTCTTCATCCCACCACTCACTACCCTTTCTAGTCTACCCACCTGCCACGCTTCTCATGCCACAAGCATCTTTTGCGCAAGCCATCCCTGCTTCCCTAAATACATACCATTTCTCCCCCACTCCCGTTACGTCCTTTGCTCACGCCTTTTTCCATTCTGCACTCAGTCTCTCCTGGTATTTCCTATCACACGTCTCCTTCCTAAGCTCACTTACTTTCACTACCCTCTTCACCCCAACATTCTCTCCTCTTTCCTGAAAACCTCTACAAATCTTCACCTTCGCCTCCACAAAATAATGATAAGACATTCCTCCAGTTGCACCTCTTGGCATATTGATATCAAAAAGTCTTTCTTTCGCGCGCCTATCAATTAACAGGTAATCCAATAACGCTCTCTGGCCATCTCTCCTACTTACACACGTATGCTTAAGTACATCTCTCTTTTTAAACCAGGTATTCCCGATCACCAGTCCTTTTTTAGCACAAAAATCAATAAGCTCTTTATCATTTCTATTTGCAACACTGAACACCCTATGTACAGCAATTATTGCATCAACTGTAACATTACCCACCTTTTCATTCAAATAATCCATCACTCTAACCAGGTCTCGTTCATCAAAACTACAAAGACACTCACTCAGCTGCTCCCAAAACACTTGCCTCTCATGATCTTTCTTCTCATGCCCAGGTGCATATGCACCAATAATCTCCCATCTCTCTCCATCAACTTTCAGTTTCCCCATACCAATCTAGAATTTACTTTCTTACACTCTATAATATACTCCCACCACTCCTGTTTCAGAAGTAGTGCTACTGCTTCCCTTGCCTTTGTCCTCTCACCAACCCCTGAATATACTCCCAAAGCATTCCTAAACCACTCTTCCCCTTTACCCATGAGCTTCTTTTCAGTCAAAGTAAAAACATCCAGGTTCCTTTCCTCAAACATACTACCTACCTCTCCTTTTTTCCTATCTTGGTTACATCCACAAACATTTAGGCACCCCAATATGAACCTTCGAGGAGGATGAGCATTCCCGCGTGACTCCCTATGTTTTCCCATTTAGAAGTTAAAAAACAAGGAGGGGAGAGTTTCTAGCCCCCTGCTCCCGCCCCTTTTAGTTGCCTTCTACGATACGTGAGGAATGCGTGGGAAGTATTCTTTCTCCCCTATCCCCAAGAATATATATATATATATATATATATTATCCCTGGGGATAGGGGAGAAAGAATACTTCCCACGTATTCCCTGCATGTCGTAGAAGGCGACTAAAAGGGGAGGGAGCGGGTGGCTGGAAATACTCCCCTCTCGCTTTTTTTTTTAATTTTCCAAAAGAGGGAAGAGAGAAGGGGGCCAGGTGAGTATATTCCCTCAAAGGCCCAGTCCTCTGTTCTCAACGCTACCTCGCTAATGCGGGAAATGGCGAATAGTATGAAAAAAAAAAAATATATATATATATATATATATATATATATATATATATATATATATATACATATATATATATATATATATATATATATATATATATATATATATATATATATATATATATATATATATACATATATATATATATATATATATATATATATATATATATATATATATATATATATATATATATATATATATATACATATATATATATATATATATTCCTATGAGTCCATGGGAAAAATGAAACACGATAAGTTCCCAAGTTGACTTCATCACCAATAATTCTATAAAGAATATCTTAATCAGGAACTCACAAGAAAATTCTCCTGGTGCGTTTGAAAAAAAAGTGCCATGTAGACATTGTGATAAGTTTAATACTGGACAGACTGGTAAGGATCTTTGAGTTAAACTTAAGCAAAATAGATATAGCATAAGAACAGGAGAAGAAACCAATGCCTTCTATAATCACGTTATAAACTATAATCATTGTATTGATTGGAGTAATACCATATCAGTTACTAACTCTAGCTCCAGTACCACGATAAATATCACTGAATCTTCTATCATTTAATACACATAGAATTATAGCCTTAATATTAGTGAAGGTCTATACAGATTGGATGACTTTCTTGTTGATAAAGTTTTTTAACAATTTACCTTCTTATCCACGAAATAACTTATATGATCTTCGTCTGTGTTGGACAATCACAAGTTTACCAAATAGCGTCCTAACTACAGATCTACGTTGTATATTAACTGACTGTAGTATTTCTCTCTTCTCTACCACTGATGATGTGATTATTACACGAAAGTGCACTTGGGAACTTATCGTGTTTCATTTTCCCCGTGGACTCATAAGAATATATATATATATATATATATATATATATATATATATATATATATATATATATATATATATATATATATATATATATATATATATATATATATATATATATATATTTCTTTCTTTTCTTTTAAACTATTCGCCATTTCCCGCGTTAGCGAGGTAGCGTTAAGAACAGAGGACTGGGACTTTTCTGGAATATCCTCACCTGGCCCCCTCTGTACCTTCTTTTGGAAAAAAAAAAAAAAAAAAAAAGAGAGGGGAGGATTTCCAGCCCCCGCTCCCTCCCCTTTTAGTCGCCTTCTACGACACGCAGGGAATACGTGGGAAGTATTCTTAATCCCCTATCCCCAGGGATAATATATATATATATACATATATATATATATATATATATATATATATATATATATATATATATATATATATATATATATATATATATATATATATATATATATATATATATATATATATATTCTATTTATTTATTTATTTTGCTTTGTCGCTGTCTCCCGCGTTTGCGAGGTAGCGCAAGGAAACAGACGAAAGAAATGGCCCAACCCATCCCCATACACGTGTATATACACACACGTCCACACACGCAAATATACATACCTACACAGCTTTCCATGGTTTACCCCAGACGCTTCACATGCCCTGATTCAATCCACTGACAGCACATCAACCCCGGTATACCACATCGATCCAATTCACTCTATTCCTTGCCCTCCTTTCACCCTCCTGCATGTTCAGGCCCCGATCACACAAAATCTTTTTCACTCCATCTTTCCACCTCCAATTTGGTCTTCTACTTCTCCGCGTTCCCTCCACCTCCGACACATATATCCTCTTGGTCAATCTTTCCTCACTCATTCTCTCCATTTGCCCAAACCATTTCAAAACACCCTCTTCTGCTCTCTCAACCACGCTCTTTTTATTTCCACACATCTCTCTTACCCTTACGTTACTTACTCGATCAAACCACCTCACACCACACATTGTCCTCAAACATCTCATTTCCAGCACATCCACCCTCCTGCGCACAACTCTATCCATAGCCAACGCCTCGCAACAATACAAAATTGTTAGAACCACTATTCCTTCAAACACACCCATTTTTGCTTTCCGAGATAATGTTCTCGACTTCCACACATTCTTCAAGGCTCCCAGGATTTTCGCCCACTCCCACACACTATGATCCACTTCCACTTCCATGGTTCCATCCGCTGCCAGATCCACTACCAGATATCTAAAACACTTTACTTCCTCCAGTTTTTCTCCATTCAAACTTACCTCCCAATTGCCTTGACCCTCAAACCTACTGTACCTAATAACCTTACTCTTATTCACATTTACTCTTAACTTTCTTCTTTCACACACTTTATCAGACTCAGTCACCAGCTTCTGCAGTTTCTCACATGAATCAGCCATGCGCGCTGTATCATCAGCGAACAACAACTGACTCACTTCCCAAGCTCTCTCATCCACAACAGACTTCATGCTTGCCCCTCTGTCCAAAACTCTTGCATTCACCTCCCTAACAACCCCATCCATAAACAAATTAAACAACCATGGAGACATCACACACCCATGCCGCAAACGTACATTTACTGAGAACCAATCACTTTCCTCTCTTCCTACACGTACACATGCCTCCACCTCCGACACATATATCCTCTTGGTCAATCTTTCCTCACTCATTCTCTCCATGTGCCCAAACCACTTCAAAACACCCTCTTCTGCTCTCTCAACCACGCTCTTTTTATTTCCACACATCTCTCTTACCCTTACGTTACTCACTTGATCAAACCACCTCACACCACACATTGCCCTCAAACATCTCATTTCCAGCACATCCATTCTCCTGCGCACAACTGTATCCATAGCCCACGCCTCGCAACCATACAACATTGTTGTAACCACTATTCCTTCAAACATACCCATTTTTGCTTTCCGAGATAATGTTCTCGACTTCCACACATTCTTCAAGGCCCCCAGAATTTTCGCCCCCTCCCCCACCCTATGATCCACTTCCGCTTCCATGGTTCCATCCGCTGCCAGATCCACTCCCAGATATCTAAAACACTTCACTTCCTCCAGTTTTTCTCCATTCAAACTCACCTCCCAATTGACTTGACCCTCAACCCTACTGTACCTAATAACCTTGCTCTTACTCACATTTACTCTTAACTTTCTTCTTCCACACACTTTACCAAACTCAGTCACCAGCTTCTGCAGTTTCTCACATGAATCAGCCACCAGCGCTGTATCGTCAGCGAACAACAACTGGCTCACTTCCCAAGCTCTCTCATCCCCATATATATATATATATATATATATATATATATATATATATATATATATATATATATATATATATATATATATATATATATATATATATATATAAATATATATATATATATATATATATATATATATATATATATATACATTTTTTTTTTTTTTTTTTATACTTTGTCGCTGTCTCCCGCGTTTGCGAGGTATCTCAAGGAAACAGACGAAAGAAATGGCCCAACCCCCCCCCCATACACATGTACATACACACGTCCACACACGCAAATATACATACCTACACAGCTTTCCTTGGTTTACCCCGGACGCTTCACATGCCTTGATTCAATCCACTGACAGCACGTCAACCCCTGTATACCACATCGCTCCAATTCATTCTATTCCTTGCCCTCCTTTCACCCTCCTGCATGTTCAGGCCCCGATCACACAAAATCCTTTTCACTCCATCTTTCCACCTCCAATTTGGTCTCCCTCTTCTCCTCGTTCCCTCCACCTCCGACACATATATCCTCTTGGTCAATCTTTCCTCACTCATTCTCTCCATGTGCCCAAACCATTTCAAAACACCCTCTTCTGCTCTCTCAACCACGCTCTTTTTATTTCCACACATCTCTCTTACCCTTACGTTACTTACTCGATCAAACCACCTCACACCACACATTGTCCTCAAACATCTCATTTCCAGCACATCCATCCTCCTGCGCACAACTCTATCCATAGCCCACGCCTCGCAACCATACAACATTGTTGGAACTACTATTCCTTCAAACATACCCATTTTTGCTTTCCGGGATAATGTTCTCGACTTCCACACATTTTTCAAGGCTCCCAAAATTTTCGCCCCCTCCCCCACCCTATGATCCACTTCCGCTTCCATGGTTCCATCCGCTGACAGATCCACTCCCAGATATCTAAAACACTTCACTTCCTCCAGTTTTTCTCCATTCAAACTCACCTCCCAATTGACTTGACCCTCAACCCTACTGTACCTAATAACCTTGCTCTTACTCACATTTACTCTTAACTTTCTTCTTCCACACACTTTACCAAACTCCGTCACCAGCTTCTGCAGTTTCTCACATGAATCCGCCACTAGCGCTGTATCATCAGCGAACAACAACTGACTCACTTCCCAAGCTCTCTCATCCCCAACAGACTTCATACTTGCCCCTCTTTCCAAGACTCTTGCATTTACCTCCCTAACAACCCCATCCATAAACAAATGAAACAACCATGGAGACATCACACACCCCTGCCGCAAACCTACATTCACTGAGAACCAATCACTTTCCTCTCTTCCTACACGTACACATGCCTTACATCCTCGATAAAAACTTTTCACTGCTTCTAACAACTTGCCTCCCACACCATATATTCTTAATACCTTCCACAGAGCATCTCTATCAACTCTATCATATGCCTTCTCCAGATCCATAAATGCTACATACAAATCCATTTGCTTTTCTAAGTATTTCTCACATACATTCTTCAAAGCAAACACCTGATCCACACATCCTCTACCACTTCTGAAACCACACTGCTCTTCCCCAATCTGATGCTCTGTACATGCCTTCACCCTCTCAATCAATACCCTCCCATATAATTTACCAGGAATACTCAACAAACTTATACCTCTGTAATTTGAGCACTCACTCTTATCCCCTTTGCCTTTGTACAATGGCACTATGCACGCATTCCGCCAATCCTCAGGCACCTCACCATGAGTCATACATACATTAAATAACCTTACCAACCAGTCAACAATACAGTCACCCCCTTTTTTAATAAATTCCACTGCAATACCATCCAAACCTGCTGCCTTGCCGGCTTTCATCTTCCGCAAAGCTTTCACTACCTCTTCTCTGTTTACCAAATCATTTTTCCTAACCCTCTCACTTTGCACACCACCTCGACCCAAACACCCTATATCTGCCACTCTGTCATCAGACACATTCAACAAACCTTCAAAATACTCATTCCATCTCCTTCTCACATCACCACTACTTGTTATCACCTCCCCATTTACGCCCTTCACTGAAGTTCCCATTTGCTCCCTTGTCTTACGCACCCTATTTACCTCCTTCCAGAACATCTTTTTATTCTCCCTAAAATTTACTGATAGTCTCTCACCCCAACTCTCATTTGCCCTTTTTTTCACCTCTTGCACCTTTCTCTTGACCTCCTGTCTCTTTCTTTTATACTTCTCCCACTCAATTGCATTTTTTCCCTGCAAAAATCGTCCAAATGCCTCTCTCTTCTCTTTCACTAATACTCTTACTTCTTCATCCCACCACTCACTACCCTTTCTAAACAGCCCACCTCCCACTCTTCTCATGCCACAAGCATCTTTTGCGCAATCCATCACTGATTCCCTAAATACATCCCATTCCTCCCCCACTCCCCTTACTTCCATTGTTCTCACCTTTTTCCATTCTGTACACAGTCTCTCCTGATACTTCTTCACACAGGTCTCCTTCCCAAGCTCACTTACTCTCACCACCTTCTTCACCCCAACATTCACTCTTCTTTTCTGAAAACCCATACTAATCTTCACCTTAGCCTCCACAAGATAATGATCAGACATCCCTCCAGTTGCACCTCTCAGCACATTGACATCCAAAAGTCTCTCTTTCGCACGCCTGTCAATTAACACGTAATCCAATAACGCTCTCTGGCCATCTCTCCTACTTACATAAGTATACTTATGTATATCTCGCTTTTTAAACCAGGTATTCCCAATCATCAGTCCTTTTTCAGCACATAAATCTACAAGCTCTTCACCATTTCCATTTACAACACTGAACACCCCATGCATACCAATTATTCCCTCAACTGCCACATTACACACCTTTGCATTCAAATCACCCATCACTATAACCCGGTCTCGTGCATCAAAACCGCTAACACACTCATTTAGCTGCTCCCAAAACACTTGCCTCTCATGATCTTTCTTCTCATGCCCAGGTGCATATGCACCAATAATCACCCACCTCTCTCCATCAACTTTCAATTTTACCCATATTAATCGAGAATTTACTTTCTTACATTCTATCACATACTCCCACAACTCCTGTTTCAGGAGTATTGCTACTCCTTCCCTTGCTCTTGTCCTCTCACTAACCCCTGCCTTCACTCCCCAGACATTTCCAAACCACTCTTCCCCTTTACCCTTGAGCTTCGTTTCACTCAGAGCCAAAACATCCAGGTTCCTCTCCTCAAACATACTACCTATCTCTCCTTTTTTCACATCTTGGTTACATCCACACACATTTAGGCACCCCACTCTGAGCCTTCGAGGAGGATGAGCACCTCCCGCGTGACTCCTTCTTCTGTTTCCCATTTTAGAAAGTTAATACAAGGAGGGGAGGATTTCCGGCCCCCCGCTCCCGTCCCCTCTAGTCGCTTTCTACGACACGCGAGGAATACGTGGGAAGTATTCTTTCACCCCTATATCCCAGGGATAATATACATATATATACACACACACACACACACACACACACACACACACACACACACGCACACACACACACACACACACATACATATATATACATATGAAAAATGTAAGAAACAATTTAGAAAACAAACTTTTAGCTTGAAATGAATGAAAAAATGAACGTCACATAATGGTTCAACCTCTGGCTATGGTAAAGGAAATGTACAATTTATTCACACAAACGTCAATAGCAGTTCTCATCAATTTCACCACTGAATCAATAAGCTTCAATATATATATATATATATATATATATATATATATATATATATATATATATATATATATATATATATATATATATATATATATATATATATATATATATATTTATTTTCATTTTATTTTGCTTTGTCGCAGTCTCCCCCATTAGCGAGGTAGCGCAAGGAAACAGACGAAAGAATAGCCCAACCCACCCACATACACATGTACATACATACACGTCCACACACGCAAATATGCATACATATACATCTCAATGTAAACATATATATACACACAGACATATACATATATACACATGTGCATGATTAATTCTGTCTAACTTAATTTATTCCCATCGGGACACTGCCACACATGGAATAACTACCCCCTCTCCCCTCATGTGTGCGAGGTGGCCCTAGGAAAAGACGACAAAGGACCCATTCGTTCACACTCAGTCTCTAGCTGTCATGTAATAATGCACCGAAACCAGAGCTCCCTTTTCACATCCAGGCCCCAAAGAACTTTCCATGGTGTACCCCAGACGCTTCACATGCCCTGGTTCAGTCCATTGACAGCACGTCGACACCGGTATACCACATCGTTCCAATTCACTCTATTCCTTGCACGCCTTTCACCCTCCTGAATGTTCAGTCCCCGATCACTCAATATCTTTTCCACTCCATCTTTCCACCTCTAATTTGGTGTCCCACTTCTCCTCGTTCCTCCACCTCTGACACATATATCCTCTTGGTCAATCTCTCCACCCTCATTCTCTCCATATGCCCAAACCATTTCAAAACACCCTCTTTTGCTCTCTAAACCACACTGTTTTTAATTCCACTCATCTCTCTTACCCAATCATTACTTACTCGATCAAACCACCTCACACCACATATTGTCCTCAAACATCTCATTTCCAGCACATCCACCCTCCTACGCACAACTCTATCCATAGCCCACGCCTCGCAACCATACAACATTGTTGGAACCACTACATACCCAATTTTGCTTTCCGAGATAATGTTCTCGACTTCCAAACATTCCTTAACGCTCCCAGTATTTTCGCCCCCTCCCCCACCCTATGATTTATTTCCGCTTCCATGTTTTCATCCGCTGCCAGATCCACTCCCAGATATCTAAAACACTTCAATTCCTCCAGCTTTTCTCCATTCAAACTTACCTCCCAATTGACTTGACCCTCAACCCTACTGTACCTAATAACCTTGCTCTTATTAACATTTACTCTCAACTTTCTTCTTTCACACACTATACCAAACTCAGTCTCCAGCTTCTGCAGTTTCTCACATGAATCAGCCAGCGCGCTGTATCATCAGCGAACAACAACTGACTCACTTCCCAAGCTCTCTCATCCACAACAGACTGCATACTTGCGCCTCTTTCCAAAACTCTTGCATTCACCTCCCTAACAACCCCATCCATAAACTAATTAAACAACTATGGAGACATCACACACCCCTGCCGTAAACCTACGTTCACTTAGAACCAATCACTTTCCTCTCTTCCTATACATACACAGGCCTTACCTCCTCGATAAAAACTTTTCACTGCTTGTAACAACTTGCCTCCCTCACCATATATTCTTAAAATAATCCGCATCTCTATCAACTCTATCATATGCCTTCTCCAGATCCATAAATGCTACATACAAATCCATTTGTTTTTCTAAGTATTTCTCACATACATTCTTCAAAGCAAACAAGTGATCCACACATCTTCTACCACTTCTGAAACCACACTGCTCTTCCCCAATCTGATGCTCTGTACATGCCTTCACCGTCTCAATAAATACCCTCCCATATAATTTACCAGGAATACTCAACAAACTTATACCACTGTAATTTGAGCACTCACTCTTATCCCCTTTGCCTTTGTACAATGTCACTATGCAAGCATTCCGCCAATCCTCAGTCACCTCACCATGAATCATACATACATTAAAAAACCTTACCAACCAGTCAACAGTACAGTCACCCCCTTTTTTAATAAATTCCACTGCAATACCATCCAAACCTGCTGCCTTGCCGGCTTTCATCTTCCGTGAATCTTTTACTACCTTTACTATTAGGCTTTTACTACCTTTTACAACTAAATCGTCCAAATTCCTCTTTCTTCGCTTTCACTAATAATCTTACTTCCTCATCCCACCACTCACTACCTTTCCTAATCAACCCACCTCCCACGCTTCTCATGCCACAAGCATCTTTTGCGCAAGCCATCACTGCTTCCCTAAATACATCTCATTCCTCCCCCACTCCCCTTACCTCCTTTGTTCTCACCTTTTTCCATTCTGTACTCAGTCTCTCCTGTTACTTCCTTACACAAGTCTCCTTCCCAAGCTCACTTACTCTCACCACTCTCTTCACCCCAACATTCTCTCTTCTTTTCTGAAAACCCCCACAAATCTTCACCTTCGCCACCACAAGATAATGATCAGACATCCCTCTAGTTGCACCTCACAGCACATTAACATCCAAAAGTCTCTCTTTCGTGCGTCTATCAATTAACACGTAATCCAATAACGCTCTCTGGCCATCTCTCCTACTTACATACGTATACTTATGTATATCTCACTTTTTAAACCAGGTATTCTCAATCACCAGTCCTTTTTCAACACATAATTCTACATGCTCTTCACCATATCCATTTACAACACTGAACACTCCATGTAAACCAATTATTCCCTCAACTGCCACATTACTCACCCTTGCATTCAAAACACCCATCACTATAACCCGGTCTTGTGCATCAAAACCACTAACACACTCATTCAGTTGCTCACAAAACACTTGCCTCTAATGATCTTTCTTCTCATGCCTAGGTGCATATACACCAATAATCACCCATCTCTCTCCATCAACTTTCAGTTTTACCCATATCAATCTAGAATTTACTTTCTTACACTCTATCACATACTCCCACAACTCCTGATTCAGGAGTAGTGCTACTCCTTCCCTTGCTCTTGTCCTCTCACTAACCCCTGACTTTACTCCCAAGACATTTCCAAACCACTCTTCCCCTTTACCCTTGAGCTTCGTTTCACTCAGAGCCAAAACATCCAGGTTCCTTTCCTCAAACATATTACCTATCTCTCCTTTTTTTTCTCATCTTAGTTACATCCACACACATTTAGACACCCCAATCTGAGCCTTCGAGGAGGATGAGCACTGCTCGCGTGACTCCTTCTTCTGTTTCCCCTTTTAGAAAGTTAGAATACAAGGAGGGGACTGTTTCTGGCTCTCCGCTCCCGTCCCCTTTAGTCGCCTTCTACGACACATGAGGAATGCGTGGGATGTATTCCTTCTCCCCTATCCCCAGTGATATATATATATATATATATATATATATATATATATATATATATATATATATATATATATATATATATATATATATATATATATATATATATATATATATGGGGGTGCCTAAATGTGTGTGGATGTAACCAAGATGTGAAAAAAGGAGAGATAGGTAGTATGTTTGAGGAAAGGAACCTGGATGTTTTGGCTCTGAGTGAAACGAAGCTCAAGGGTAAAGGGGAAGAGTGGTTTCGGAATGTCTGGGGAGTAAAGTCAGGGGTTAGTGAGAGGACAAGAGCAAGGGAAGGAGTAGCAATACTCCTGAAACAGGAGTTGTGGGAGTATGTGATAGAGTGTAAGAAAGTAAATTCTCGATTAATATGGGTAAAACTGAAAGTTGATGGAGAGAGGTGGGTGATTATTGGTGCATATGCACCTGGGCATGAGAAGAAAGATCAAGAGAGGCAAGTGTTTTGGGAGCAGCTGAATGAGTGTGTTAGTGGTTTTGATGCACGAGACCGGGTCATAGTGATGGGTGATTTGAATGCGAAGGTGAGTAATGTGGCAGTTGAGGGAATAATTGGTATACATGGGGTGTTCAGTGTTGTAAATGGAAATGGTGAAGAGCTTGTAGATTTATGTGCTGAAAAAGGACTGATGATTGGGAATACCTGGTTTAAAAGCGAGATATACATAAGTATACTTATGTAAGTAGGAGAGATGGCCAGAGAGCGTTATTGGATTACGTGTTAATTGACAGGCGTGCGAAAGAGAGACTTTTGGATGTTAATGTGCTGAGATTTGCAACTGGAGGGATGTCTGATCATTATCTTGTGGAGGCTAAGGTGAAGATTTGTATGGGTTTTCAGAAAAGAAGAGTGAATGTTGGGGTGAAGAGGGTGGTGAGAGTAAGTGAGCTTGAGAAGGAGACCTGTGTGAGGAAGTACCAGGAGAGACTGAGTACAGAATGGAAAAAGGTGAGAACAATGGAAGTAAGGGGAGTAGGGGAGGAATGGGATGTATTTAGGGAATCAGTGATGGATTGCGCAAAAGATGCTTGTGGCATGAGAAGAGTGGGAGGTGGGTTGATTAGAAAGGGTAGTGAGTGGTGGGATGAAGAAGTAAGACTATTAGTGAAAGAGAAGAGAGAGGCATTTGGACGATTTTTACAGGGAAAAAATGCAATTGAGTGGGAGATGTATAAAAGAAAGAGACAGGAGGTCAAGAGAAAGGTGGAAGAGGTGAAAAAAAGGGCAAATGAGAGTTGGGGTGAGAGAGTATCATTAAATTTTAGTGAGAATAAAAAGATGTTCTGGAAGGAGGTAAATAAAGTGCGTAAGACAAGGGAGCAAATGGGAACTTCAGTGAAGGGCGCAAATGGGGAGGTGATAACAAGTAGTGGTGATGTGAGAAGGAGATGGAGTGAGTATTTTGAAGGTTTGTTGAATGTGTTTGATGATAGAGTGGCAGATATAGGGTGTTTTGGTCGAGGTGGTGTGCAAAGTGAGAGGGTTAGGGAAAATGATTTGGTAAACAGAGAAGAGGTAGTGAAAGCTTTGCGGAAGATGAAAACCGGCAAGGCAGCAGGTTTGGATGGTATTGCAGTGGAATTTATTAAAAAAGGGGGTGACTGTATTGTTGACTGGTTGGTAAGATTATTTAATGTATGTATGACTCATGGTGATGTGCCTGAGGATTGGCGGAATGCGTGCATAGTGCCATTGTACAAAGGCAGAGGGGATAAGAGTGAGTGCTCAAATTACAGAGGTATAAGTTTGTTGAGTATTCCTGGTAAATTATATGGGAGGGTATTGATTGAGAGGGTGAAGGCATGTACAGAGCATCAGATTGGGGAAGAGCAGTGTGGTTTCAGAAGTGGTAGAGGATGTGTGGATCAGGTGTTTGCTTTGAAGAATGTATGTGAGAAATACTTAGAATAAGCAAATGGATTTGTATGTAGCATTTATGGATCTGGAGAAGGCATATGATAGAGTTGATAGAGATGCTCTGTGGAAGGTATTAAGAATATATGGTGTGGGAGGAAAGTGTTTAGATGCAGTGAAAAGTTTTTATCGAGGATGTAAGGCATGTGTACGTTTAGGAAGAGAGGAAAGTGATTTGTTCTCAGTGAATGTAGGTTTGCGGCAGGGGTGTGTGATGTCTCCATGGTTGTTTAATTTGTTTATGGATGGGGTTGTTAGGGAGGTAAATGCAAGAGTTTTGGAAAGAGGGGCAAGTATGAAGTCTGTTGGGGATGAGAGAGCTTGGGAAGTGAGTCAGTTGTTGTTCGCTGATGATACAGCGCTGGTGGCTGATTCATGTGAGAAACTGCAGAAGCTGGTGACTGAGTTTGGTAAAGTGTGTGGAAGAAGAAAGTTAAGAGTAAATGTGAATAAGAGCATGGTTATTAGGTACAGTAGGGTTGAGGGTCAAGTCAATTGGGAGGTGAGTTTGAATGGAGAAAAACTGGAAGAAGTGAAGTGTTTTAGATATCTGGGAGTGGATCTGGCAGCGGATGGAACCATGGAAGCGGAAGTGGATGATAGGGTGGGGGAGGGGGCGAAAATTCTGGGGGCCTTGAAGAATGTGTTGAAGTCGAGAACATTATCTCGGAAAGCAAAAATGGGTATGTTTGAAGGAATAGTAGTTCCAACAATGTTGTATGGTTGCGAGGCGTGGGCTATGGATAGAGTTGTGCGCAGGAGGATGGATGTGCTGGAAATGAGATGTTTGAGGACAATGTGTGGTGTGAGGTGGTTTGATCGAGTGAGTAACGTAAGGGTAAGAGAGATGTGTGGAAATAAAGAGAGCGTGGTTGAGAGAGCAGAAGAGGGTGTTTTGAAGTGGTTTCGGCACATGGAGAGGATGAGTGAGGAAAGATTGACCAAGAGGATATATGTGTCGGAGGTGGAGGGAGCAAGGAGAAGAGGGAGACCAAATTGGAGGTGGAAAGATGGAGTGAAAAAGATCTTGTGTGATCGGGGCCTGAACATGCAGGAGGGTGAAAGGAGGGCAAGGAATAGAGTGAATTGGAGCGTTGTGGTTTACCGGGGTTGACGTGCTGTCAGTGGATTGAATCAAGGCATGTGAAGCGTCTGGGGTAAACCATGGAATGCTGTGTAGGTATGTATATTTGCGTGTGTGGACGTATGTATATACATGTGTATGGGTGTGGGTTGGGCCATTTCTTTCGTCTGTTTCCTTGCGCTACCTCGCAAACGCGGGAGACAGCGACAAAGTAAAAAAAAAAAAAAAAAAAAATATATATATATATATATATATATATATATATATATATATATATATATATATATATATATATATATATATATATATATATATATATATATTATGTATACATATATATATATATATATATATATATATATATATATATATATATATATATATATATATATATATATATATATATATATATATATATATATATATATGTATATATATATATATATATATATATATATATATATATATATACATATGTATATATATATATATATATATATATATATATATATATATATATATATATATATATATATATATATATATATATATATATATATATATGTATATATTTATATATATATATATATATATATATATATATATATATGTATATATATTAAATATTTATACATATATATATATATATAAATATATATGTATATTTGCGTGTGTGGACGTATGTATATACATGTGTATGGGTGTGGGTTGGGCCATTTCTTTCGTCTGTTTCCTTGCGCTACCTCGCAAACGCGGGAGACAGCGACAAAGTAAAAAAAAAAAAATATATATATATATATATATATATATATATATATATATATATATATATATATATATATATATTATGTATACATATATATATATATATATATATATATATATATATATATATATATATATATATATATATATATATATATATATATATATATATATATATATATATATATATATATATATATATATATATATATATATATATATATATATATATATGTACATATATATATATATATATATATATATATATATATATATATATATATATATATATATATATATATATATATATATATATATATATTTATTTATTTATTATACTTTGTCGCTGTCTCCCGCGTTTGCGAGGTAGCGCAAGGAAACAGACGAAGGAAATGGCCCAACCCCCCCCATACACATGTATATACATACGTCCACACACGCAAATATACATACCTACACAGCTTTCCATAGCTTACCTCAAACGCTTCACATGCCTTGATTCAATCCACTGACAACACGTCAACCCCGGTAAACCACAACGCTCCAATTCACTCTATTCCTTGCCCTCCTTTCACCCTCCTGCATGTTCAGGCCCCGATCACACAAAATCTTTTTCACTCCATCTTTCCACCTCCAATTTGGTCTCCCTCTTCTTGTTCCCTCCACCTCCGACACATATATCCTCTTGGTCAATCTTTCGTCACTCATCCTCTCCATGTGCCCAAACCACTTCAAAACACCCTCTTCTGCTCTCTCAACCACGCTCTTTTTATTTCCACACATCTCTCTTACCCTTACGTTACTCACTCGATCAAACCACCTCACACCACACATTGTCCTCAAACATCTCATTTCCAGCACATCCATCCTCCTGCGCACAACTCTATCCATAGCCCACGCCTCGCAACCATACAACATTGTTGGAACCACTATTCCTTCAAACATACCCATTTTTGCTTTCCGAGATAATGTTCTCGACTTACACACATTCTTCAAGGCCCCCAGAATTTTCGCCCCCTCCCCCACCCTATGATCCACTTCCGCTTCCATGGTTCCATCCGCTGCCAGATCCACTCCCAGATATCTAAAACACTTCACTTCCTCCAGTTTTTCTCCATTCAAACTCACCTCCCAATTGACTTGACCCTCAACCCTACTGTACCTAATAACCTTGCTCTTATTCACATTTACTCTTAACTTTCTTCTTCCACACACTTTACCAAACTCAGTCACCAGCTTCTGCAGTTTCTCACATGAATCAGCCACCAGCGCTGTATCATCAGCGAACAACAACTGACTCACTTCCCAAGCTCTCTCATCCCCAACAGACTTCATACTTGCCCCTCTTTCCAAAACTCTTGCATTTACCTCCCTAACAACCCCATCCATAAACAAATTAAACAACCATGGAGACATCACACACCCCTGCCGCAAACCTACATTCACTGAGAACCAATCACTTTCCTCTCTTCCTACACGTACACATGCCTTACATCCTCGATAAAAACTTTTCACTGCTTCTAACAACTTTCCTCCCACACCATATATTCTTAATACCTTCCACAGAGCATCTCTATCAACTCTCTCTCTCTCTCTCTATATATATATATATATATATATATATATATATATATATATATATATATATATATATATATATATATATATATATATATATATATATATATATATATTTATATATATATATATATATATATATATATATATATATATATATATATATATATATATATATATATATATATATATTTATATATATATATATATATATATATATATATATATATATATATATATATATATATATATATATATATATATATATATATATATATATATATATAGGGGATAGGGGAGAAAGAATACTTCCCACGTATTCCCTGCGTGTCGTAGAAGGCGACTAAAAGGGGAGGGAGCGGGGGGCTGGAAATCCTCCCCTCTCACTTTTTTTTTTTTAATTTTCCAAAAGAGGGAACAGAGAAGGGGCCCAGGTGAGGATATTCCCTCAATGGCCCAGTCCTCTGTTCTCAACGCTACCTCGCTAATGCGGGAAATGGCGAATAGTATGAAAGAAAGAAGAAAAGATATATATATATATATATATATATATATATATATATATATATATATATATATATATATATATATATATATATATGTATGTATATATATATATATATATATATATATATATATATATATATATATATATTTTTTTTTTTTTTTTTTTTTTTTTTTTTTTATACTTTGTCGCTGTCTCCCGCGTTTGCGAGGTAGCGCAAGGAAACAGACGAAAGAAATGGCCCAACCCCCCCCATACACATGTACATACACACGTCCACACACGCAAATATACATACCTACACAGCTTTCCATGGTTTACCCCAGACGCTTCACATGCCTTGATTCAATCCACTGACAGCACGTCAACCCCTGTATACCACATCGCTCCAATTCACTCTATTCCTTGCCCTCCTTTCACCCTCCTGCATGTTCAGGCCCCGATCACACAAAATCCTTTTCACTCCATCTTTCCACCTCCAATTTGGTCTCCCTCTTCTCGTTCCCTCCACCTCCGACACATATATCCTCTTGGTCAATCTTTCCTCACTCATTCTCTCCATGTGCCCAAACCATTTCAAAACACCCTCTTCTGCTCTCTCAACCACGCTCTTTTTATTTCCACACATCTCTCTTACCCTTACGTTACTTACTCGATCAAACCACCTCACACCACACATTGTCCTCAAACATCTCATTTCCAGCACATCCATCCTCCTGCGCCCAACTCTATCCATAGCCCACGCCTCGCAACCATACAACATTGTTGGAACTACTATTCCTTCAAACATACCCATTTTTGCTTTCCGGGATAATGTTCTCGACTTCCACACATTTTTCAAGGCTCCCAAAATTTTCGCCCCCTCCCCCACCCTATGATCCACTTCCGCTTCCATGGTTCCATCCGCTGACAGATCCACTCCCAGATATCTAAAACACTTCCCTTCCTCCAGCCTCTCACCATTCAAACTCACCTCCCAATTGACTTGACCCTCAACCCTACTGTACCTAATAACCTTGCTCTTATTGACATTTATATATATATATATATATATATATATATATATATATATATATATATATATATATATATATATATATATATATATATATATATATATATATATATATATATATATATCAAAAATCCCTTTAGTTAGCAAAGAAATAATTTTATAGAGTTGAGGCCAAACCTCCCGTTGACACCAAGAATCTTTTTGTTTTCCCTTTTAAAAGTAATTTCGCTTTGCTTCCCATGTTGCTTAAATCCTTTAATGTAAATGTTGCTTTTAGGAACAATAATACTATAAAGAATATCTTGATCAGGAATTCACCAGAAAATTCTCTTGGATGCATCTATAAAGTGCCTTCTGGAAACTGTGATAAATTTTATGTTGGTCAGATTAGTAAGGATCTTTCTGTTAGATTTAAGCAACATAAATATAGTATAAGAACGGGACAAGAATCAAATTCCTTTTTTAATCATGCTAAAAACTATGATCATTGTATTGACTGGAGTAACGCCATCTCAGCTATTAACTCTAACTCTATACCAAGAGAAATATCATTGAATCTTTTATTATTAAATACGCAAAGAATTATAATCTTAATATTAGTGATGGTCTATTCAAATACAAAACTTTAATGTTGATAAGATTTGTAAAATGAGAAGTTTATGAACGCTCGTTGTATGTTTTGGACAATTACATGTTTACCAAATGGCGTCCTAGCTTCGTCTCTTCGATGTATATCAACTAACTGTTATATTTCTCTCTTGTATCTCCCCTGATGATGTGATTATTACACGAAAGTGCACTTGGGAACTTATCGTGTTTCATTTTCCCCCTGGACTCCTAGGAATATATATATATATATATATATATATATATATATATATATATATATATATATATATATATATATATATATATATATATATATATATATATATATATATATATATATATATATATATTAGTGGTGGGATTAAGAGGTAAGATTGTTCATGAAAGAGAAGAGAAAGTTGTTTGGATGATTTTTGCAGGGAAGTAGTGCCAATGACTGGGAGATGTATAAAAGAAAGAGGCAGGAGGTCAAGAAAAAGGTGCAAGAGGTGAAAAAGAGGGTAAATGAGAGTTTGGGTGCGAGAGAATCATTAACTCTTAGGGAGAACAAAAAGATGTTTTGAAAGATGAATAAAATTTGTAAGACAAGAGAACAAATGGGAACATCGGTGGAGGGGGCTAATTGGGAGGTAATAACAAGTAGCGGTGAAATTTGAAGGTTTGTTGAATGTGTTTGTTGATAGGATGTCAGATATAGGGTGTTTTGGTTGAGGTGGTTTGCGAAGTGAGAGGGGTCAGGGAGAATGGTTCGGTAAACAGAGAAGAGGTAGTGAAAGCTTTGCTGAAAGTGAAAGCCGGTAAGGCAGCTGATTTAGGTGATATTTCAGTAGAGCTTATTAAAAGAAGGGGTGACTGTGTTGTTGACTCTTTGGTAGAGATTTTCAATGTATGTATGGTTCATGAAGAAGTGCCTGAAGATTGGCGGAATGCATGCATAGTGCCATGGTATAAAGGCACAGGAGATGAAGGTGAGTGTTCAGATTACATAGGTATAAGTTTGATGAGTATTCCTATGAAACTATTTCCGAGGGTATTGACTGAGAGGGGAAAGGCTTGCAAGGAGCGTCAAACTGGGGAAGAGCAGTGTGATTTCAGAAGTGGTAGAGGATGTTTGGATCAGGTGTTTGCTTTGAAGAATGTATGTGAGAAATACTTAGAAAAACAGTTGGATTTGTATATGGCATTTATGTATCTGGAAAGGGAACATGATAGAGTTGATAGGGATGCTTTGTGGAAGGTATTAAAAATATAAGGTGTAGGAAGTAAGTTACTAGAAGCAGTGAAAAGTTTTTATCGCGGATGTATGGCATGTGTACGAGTAGAAAGAGAGGAAAGTGATTCGTTCTCAGTAAATGTCAGTTTGCGGCAGGGGTGCGTGATGTCTCCATGGCTGTTTGATTTGTTTATGGATAGGGGTTGTTAGGGAGTTGAACGCAAGAGTTTTGGAGAGAGAAGCAAGTATGCAGTCTGTTGTGGATGAGAGGGCTTGGGAAGCGAGTTAGTTGTTGTTCGCTGGTGGCTGATTCGGGTGAGAAACTGCAAAAGTTGGTGAGTGAGTTTGGTAAAGTGCGTGAAAGAAGAAGGTTGAGAGTAAATGTGAATACGAACAAGGTTATTCGTTTTAGTTGTGTTGAGGGACAAGTCAATTGGGAGGTAAGTTTGAATGGAGAAAAACTAGAGAAAGTGAAGTAGGAAGTGAGGAATACATATTTAGTTCTAATACTTTGTTTATGCTTGTATATATACTCTTCATCAGCGTTCAGTGTACAACTGTCTGTGTACCGACGGTGTCTCTATTGTGATAACGGCAGACTTGACATCCGCCTTATTCCTGATTGGAGCCCAACGTCGGCTGAACACCAGACTGATGATCTATTCCGAGGTACGTAGTATTACAGTTCTATGAAGATCACATTGGATATATGTTATTCTACTTTGAATACCATATATACACAATATTGCCATATACGCGAGCTTACAAACAAACAATCTCAGAAGCCTAAGTAAGGATTATTTGTTGGTCTGCTACCTGAAACATGGCTGAGACTAGATGACTGGAGGTTCTCATCTTAACTTCAACAATCAGAAGTTGCTTCATTGTTTATATAATTGTCAGTTTATATAGAGCCCTTCCTTCCTTGCTTTACTCCTTCAATCTTTACCCCAATCTCTTCTATTCAATGGGTAATCATCAATTTGTAATTCTGTTATTGCCCTGGTTCTCTATCATCTAAGCTCTTCATATATAATTTACCTCCTTCAAAGCAAGACATATTATGAAATTTTTACATTCCATTCATCGAAGGCGATTGAGAGTATCGATTTTATTCACAGTGATATGTGATTCCTTTGTATTTTGCGTTCCCAGCAAGTACGCAAATGGAGTGGGGTTCATATCCTTGCCGTTGGAGGGCATTGAGTGTTCTATGAAAAGTGCACGTTGATATGCACTATATTTGTGTTAATATATCTCCACGTGCATGACAGAATGTTCTGTAAAATTGCTGATTGATGATAATGTGAGCCTAATGGGATTTGACCAGTCTATGTCCCGTTGCTCATGAATGTGAGAAGAAGGGCTTTCGAATATCGATAATGAAATCGTCATTCACCGATTTGGGGTAATTATAACCGAGCGTTTAGCGTTCCGAGCTACCATGCAAGGTTCGAATCCCTACTGTTGGAGGGCATTATGATACATATATATCATATATTATTACTATATTATACTTTGTCGCTGCCTCCCGCGTTAGCGAGGAAGAGCAAGGAAACAGACGAAAGAATGGCCCAACCCACCCACAAACACACATATATACATAAACGCCCACACACGCGCATATATATACCTATACAATTCAACGTATGCATACATATATATACATACACAGACATATACATGTATGCACATGTACATATTCATACATGCTGCCTTCAGCCATTTCCACCGCCTCCCAGCCACACATGAAATGTAACCCCCCACCCCCCGTGCGCTCGAGGTAGCGCTAGGAAAAACCAACAAAGGCCACATTCGTTCGCAATCAGACTCTAACTGTCATGTGTAATGAACCGAAACCACATCTCCCTACCACATCCAGACCCCACAAAACTTTCCATGGTTTACTCCAGACAATCCACATGCCCTGTTTAATCCATTGAAAGCATGTCGACCCCGGTATACCAAATCCTTCCAATTTAATCTATTCCTTGCAGGCCTTTTACCCTCCTGCATGTTCAGGCCCCGATCACTCAAAATCCTTTTCACTCCATCTTTCCACGTCCAATTTAGTTTCTCACATCTCGTTCCCTCCACCTCTGACACATATATCCTCTTTGTCAATCTTTCCTCACTCATTCTTTCCAATTGACCAAACCATTTCAATACACCCTCTTCTGCTCTCTCAGCCACACTCTTTTTATTACCACACATCTCTCTTTATCCTTTCATTACTTACGCGATCAAACCACCTCACACCATATTTTGTCCTCAAACATCTCATTTTCAACACATCCACCCTCCACACAACCCAATCTATAGCCCACACCTCGCAATCATATAACATTGTTGGAACCACTATTCCTTCAAATACACCCTTTTTTGCTTTGCGAGATAATGTTCTCGCCCTCCACAGATTTTTCAACGCTCCCAAAACTTGCGCCCTCTAACCTATCCTGTGACTCACTTCCGCTTCCATGGTTCCATCCGCTGACAAATCCACTCCCAGATACCTAAAACACTTCCCTTCCTCCAGTTTTTCTCCATTCAAACTTACCTACAAATTGACTTGTCCCTCAACCCTGTTATACCTAATAACCTTGCTCTTATTCACATTTACTCTTAGCTTTTTTCTTTTAAGCACTTTCCCAAACTCAACCATCAGCTTCCGCATCCATGGTTCCATCCGCTGACAAATCCACTCACAGATACCTAAACTTCACTTCCTCGAGCTTTTATCCATTCAAACTTACCTCCAAATTGACTTGTCCCTCAACCCTGTTATACCTAATAACCTTGCTCTTATTCACATTTACTCTTAGCTTTCTTCTTTTAAGCACTTTCCCAAACTCAGCCATCAGCTTCTGCAGTTTCTCACACGAATCAGCCACCAGCGTTGTATCATCAGCGAACAACAACGGACTCACTTCCCGAGCCCTCTCATCCAGAAAAGACTGCATACTTGCCCCTCTCTCCAAAAGTGTTGCATTCACCTCCCTAACAACCCCATCCACAAACAAATAAAACAACCATGGAGACATCACGCAGCCCTGCCGCAAGCCGACATTCACAGAGAACCAATCACTTTCCTCTCTTCCTACAAGTACACATGCCTTACATCCCCGACAAAAACTTACACTGCTTCAGCAACTTTCCTCCCACACCATATATTCTTAATACCTTCCACAGAGCATCTCAATCAACTATATCATATCCCTTCTCCATATCCATAAAAGGCTACATACAAATCCAATTCTTTTTCTAAGTATATATGCGTGATGTCTCCATGGTTGTTTAATTTGTTTATGGATGGGGTTGTTAGGGAGGTGAATAAAAGAGTTTTGGAGAGAGGGGCAAGAATGTAGTCAGTTTGTGGATGGGAGAGCTTGGGAATGTAGTCAGTTGTTGTTCGCTGATGATACAGCTCTGGCAGCGGATTCGGGTTAGAAACTGCAGAAGCTGGTGAATGACTTTGGTAAAGTGTGTGAAAGAAGAAAGTTGAGAGTAAATGTGAAAAAAAGCAAGTTCAGTAGGTACAGTAGGGTTGAGGGACAAGTCAATTGGGAGGTAAGATTAAATGGAGATAAACTGGAGGAAGTGAAGTGCTTTAGATGTCTGGGAGTGGATCTGGCAGCGGAAAGAATCATGAAAGTGGAAGTGAGTCATAGCGTGGGGGAGGGGGCTAGAATTTTGGGAGCGTTGAAAAATGTGTAGAAGGCGAGAACGTTATCTCGTAAGGCATATATG
>NC_092269.1:15020509-15038178 GCF_036320965.1 Panulirus ornatus
ATTGCTCTGGTTCAATCCATTGATATTGCGTTGACCCTGGTATACCACATCGTTTCAATTCACTCTATTCCTTGCACGCCTTTCATTGATAAATCCCTTTCATTGAGAAATCCCTTAAGTTAGCAAAGAAATTATTTTATAGAGTTGAGCCCAAACCTCCTATTGACACCAAGAAGCTTTTAGTTCTCCCTTTTACTTCCTATGTTTCTTAAATCCTTTAATGTAAATGTTGTCTTTAGAAGCAATAATATTATAAAGGATATCTTAATCAGGAATTCACCAGAAAATTCTCTTAGATGCATGTATAAAGTGCCTTGTGGAAATTGTGATAAATATTATGTTGGTCAGATTGGTAACAATCTTTCTAATAGACTTAAGCAGCATTAATATAGTATAAGAACGGGACAAGAATCAAATGCCTTGTTTTATCACGTTAAAAACTATGATCATTGTATTGATTGGAGTAATGCCATCTCAGTTATTAAGTGTAACTCTATTACCCAGAGAAATATCATTGAATCTTCTATCATCAAATACTCAAAGAATTATAATCGTCATTTTAGTGATCGTCTATACAAATGAGATAACTCTATTGTTGATAAAATAGTAAAATGATAAGTTTGTGAATGCTCATTGTATGTTTTAGACAATCACATGTTTACCAAATGGCGTCCTAGTTTCGTCTCTTCGATGTATATCAACTGACTTATATTTCTCTCTTGTGTCTTCCCTTATGATGTGATTATTACACAAGAGTGCACTTGGGAACTTATCGTGTTTCGTTTTCCCCGTGGACTCATAGGAACATGTTGATCACGCGGGAAATTGTGATCCTTTCTAACATGGAATCCACACGGCTCTTCTATTACTTCTCTCCAAGCTGTCGTGGACATTTTCCTTTCGTTACTGCTTTCTCCAAATCGCTAATCAAGGCCCATCAACTGAAGTTACGATTTGGATTCCTTAGGAAATGCCTTGATGAACAAGTGATGCCAAGATCTCTCCTATCTCAACGATTGTTACAACTGTCTGGTCGACCATTTGACTAATTCCAAAATACTATTTTAAAGAAAAATATTGAATTAAAGATACTTGAAATGGAAGAGGCTTCTCGCATTTCAAGAGAGAAGAAACGTGCCTCTCAAACGGCAATACCTACACACTGGAAGAACCGGATGTTGGACTATTGCTATGATAGATTAAGGAAAGAACGCAATAGGCTGCAAATGTTACTAAATTGTAAGTTGGACCATCTTACTAAAAACAGCTACTGGACCAAGAACACAAACCCATCTTTAGTGGTAAACCTGCCTAATAAACAACTAGATAAGGATTCCTTTTCTGCATTAGGCTAAGGTTTAAGTTTTGTGTGTTCTAACTGGGAAGCCAGCTGTGTTGATGTCACAAAGTCTTTTTGTAATTCAGAAAAATACAGTAATTTAAGTAATGATGAAATTAATATCTGTAAGTGTTTGGTGTATGCCACCTTGTCAAAACCAGTGGAAACTAACTGCCCTAAAAGATTTATGAGAGCTATTATCACCTTACAAAAGACAAGGGTATACATATTAATAAAGCAGATAAGGCTAACACTGTTGTGATTTTAGACAAAAGTAACTATTTATCTAAAATGAATGATCTAACTGTTTACACCACATTTTCTAAACATAGTAAAAATTCCTTAGAAGCAGTTAATTCTCATTTCAACAAAGAAATGAAGTTCTTTTTGAAAGGCAATGGTTTTCTTATCAAAAGTTTGTCATTTTTGTCCTCCTCATTGCCATGTATGTATGGACTTATGAAAACACATAAACAGAAATTTCCAGCAAGACCTATAGTGAGATCAGTGCGCTGCATCACATATAAATTGCAAATATGGTTGGTTTCTTTATTAAGCCCTTTAGTGGGTAAAGTATCAAATTCTAATATCGTAAACAATGTAGATTGAGTCAAAAAGCTAAGCAATATCAATGTTAATTTTGATTTCAAACTAAGCAGCTTTGGTGTTTCTTCTCTTTTCACTAAAGTTCCAGTTGATGACCTTTTAGAATATTTATCTGATGTCTTGGATGATATTCATTTACCTGTTTCAAAGTCTATTTTCATTGAATCTTCTATTATTGGATACAGAAAGAATTATTTTCTAATGTTAGTGATGGTCTATAAAAATCAGATAAATTTATTGTTGATAAAATTTGTAAAATGAAAGGATTATGAACGCTCGTTGTATGTTTTAGACAATCACATGTTTACCAAATGGCGTCCTAACTTCATTTCTTCGATGTATATCAACTAAATTATATTTCTTACTTCTGTCACCCCAGATCATGCAATTATTACACGAGAGATCATTTGGGAAATTATCGTGTTTCATTTTACCCGTGGACTAATAGGAATATATATATATTTATACATATATATATATATATATATATATATATATATATATATATATATATATATATATATATATATATATATATATATATATATATATATATACATATATATATATATATATATATATATATATATATATATATATATATATATATATATACATATATATATATATATATATATATATATATATATATATATATATATATATATATATATATATATATATATATATATATATATATATATATATATATATATATATATATATATATATATATATATATATATATATATATATATATATATATATATATATATATATATATATATATATATATATATATATATATATATATATATATATATATATATATATATATATGCATATATATATATATATATATATATGTATATATATATACATATATATATATATATATATATATATATATATATATATATATATATATATATATATATATATATATATATATATACGTACGTAGGTGTACGTGTACGAAGAGAGGAAAGTGATTGGTTCTCAGTGAATGTAGGTTTGCGGCAGGGGTGTGTGATGTCTCCATAGTTGTTTAATTTGTTTATGGATGGGGTTGTTAGGGAGGTAAATGCAAGAGTTTTGGAAAGAGGTGCAAGTATGAAGTCTGTTGGGGATGAGAGAGCTTGGGAAGTGAGTCAGTTGTTGTTCGCTGATGATACAGCGCTGGTGGCTGATTCATGTGAGAAACTGCAGATGCTGGTGACTGAGTTTGGTAAAGTGTGTGAAAGAAGAAAGTTAAGAGTAAATGTGAATAAGAGCAAGGTTAATAGGTACAGTAGGGTTGAGGGTCAAGTCAATTGGGAGGTAAGTTTGAAAGGAGAGAAACTGGAGGAAGCAAAGTCTTTTAGATATCTGGGAGTGGATCTGGCAGCGGATGGAACCATGGAAGCGGAAGTGGATCATAGGGTGGGGGAGGGGGCGAAAATCCTGGGAGCCTTGAAGAATGTGTGGAAGTCGAGAACATTATCTCGGAAATCAAAAAAGGCTATGTTTGAAGGAATAGTGGTTACAACAATGTTGTATGGTTGCGAGGCGTGGGCTATGGATACAGTTGTGCGCAGGAGGATGGATGTGCTGGAAATAAGATGTTTGAGGACAATGTGTGGTATAAGGTGGTTTGATCGAGTAAGTAACGTAAGGGTAAGAGATATGTGTGGAAATAAAAAGAGCGTGGTTGAGAGAGCAGAAGAGGGTGTTTTGAAATGGTTTGGGCACATGGAGAGAATGAGTGAGGAAAGATTGACAAAGTGGATACATGTGTCGAAGGTGGAGGGAACGAGGAGAAGTGGGAGACCAAATTGGAGGTGGAAAGATGGAGTGAAAAAGATTTTGTGTAATCGGGGCCTGAACATGCAGGAGGGTGAAAGGAGGGCAAGGAATAGAGTCAATTGGATCGATGTGGTATACCGGGGTTGACGTGCTGTCAGTGGATTCAATCAGAGCATGTGAAGCGTCTAGAGTAAACCATGGAAAGCTGTGTAGGTATGTATATTTGCGTGTGTGGACGTATGTATATACATGTGTATGGGGGTGGGTTGGGCCATTTCTTTCGTGTGTTTCCTTGCGCTACCTTGCAAACGCGGGAGACAGCGACAAAGCAAAAAAAAAAAAGAAATATATATATATATATATATATATATATATATATATATATATATATATATATATATATATATATATATATATATATATATATATATATATATATATATATATATATATATACATATATATATATATATATATATATATATATATATATATATATATATATATATATATGTATATATATATATATATATATATATATATATATATATATATATATATATATATATATATATATATATATATATATATATATATATATACTTTTTCATATGTATATATATGTATATATGTGTGTGTGTATATGTGCGTGTGTATGTGTATGTATATATATATGCATATATATGTATATTATCCCTATGGATAGGGGTGAGAGAATACTTCCCATGTATTCCTCGCGTGTCGTAGAAGGCGACGAGAGGGGACAGGAGCGGGGAGCCAGAAATCCTCCCCTCCTTGTATTTTTAACTTTCTAAAATGGGAAACAGAAGAAGGAGTCACGCGGGGAGTGCTCATCCTCCTCGAAGGCTCAGACTGGGGTGTCTAAATGTGTGTGGATGTAACCAAGTTGTGAAAAAAGGAGAGATAGGTAGTATGTTTGAGGAAAGGAACCTGGATGTTTTGGCTCTGAGTGAAACGAAGCTCAAGGGTAAAGGGGAAGAGTGGTTTGGGAATGTCTTGGGAGTAAAGTCAGGGGTTAGTGAGAGGACAAGAACAAGGGAAGGAGTAGCAATACTCCTGAAACAGGAGTTGTGGGAGTATGTGATAGAATGTAAGAAAGTAAATTCTCGATTAATATGGGTAAAACTGAAAGTTGATAGAGAGAGATGGGTGATTATTGGTGCATATTCACCTGGGCATGAGAAGAAAGATCATGAGAGGCAAGTGTTTTGGGAGCAGCTGAATGAGTGTGTTAGTGGTTTTCATGCAAGAGACCGGGTTATAGTGATGGGAGATTTGAATGCAAAGGTGAGTAATGTGGCAATTGAGGGAATAATTGGTATACATGGGGTGTTCAGTGTTGTAAATGAAAATGGTGAAGAGCTTGTAGATTTATGTGCTGAAAAAGGACTGGTGATTGGGAATACCTGGTTTAAAAAGAGAGATATGCATAAGTATACGTATGTAAGTGCGAGAGATGGCCGGAGAGCGTTATTGGATTACGTGTTAATTGACAGGCGCGGGAAAGAGAGACTTTTGGATGTTAATGTGCTGAGAGGTGCAACTGGAGGGATATCTGATCATTATCTTGTGGAGGCTAAGGTGAAGATTTGTATGGGTTTTCAGAAAAGAAGGGTGAATGTTGGGGTGAAGAGGGTGGTGAGAGAAAGTGAGCTTGGAAAGGAGACTTGTGTGAGGAAGTACCAGGAGAGACTGAGTACAGAATGGAAAAAGGTGAGTACAATGGAAGTAAGGGGAGTGGGGAAGGAATGGGATGTATTTAGGGAATCAGTGATGGATTGCGCAAAAGATGCTTGTGGCATGAGAAGAGTGAGAGGTGGGTTGATTAGAAAGGGTAGTGAGTGTTGGGATGAATAAGTAAGATTATTAGTGAAAGAGAAGAGAGAGAGGCATTTGGACGATTTTTGCAGGGAAAAAATGCAATTGAGTGGGAGATGTATAAAAGAAAGAGACAGGAGGTCAAGAGAAAGGTGCAAGAGGTGAAAAAAAGGGCAAATGAGAGTTGGGGTGAGAGAGTATCATTAAATTTTAGGGAGAATAAAATGACGTTCTGGAAGGAGGTAAATAAAGTGCGTAAGACAAGGGAGCAAATAGGAACTTCAGTGAAGGGCGCAAATGGTGAGGTGATAACAAGTAGTGGTGATGTGAGAAGGAGATAGAGTGAGTATTTTGAAGGTTTGTTGAATGTGTTTGATGATAGAGTGGCAGATATAGGGTGTTTTGATCGAGGTGGTGTGCAAAGTCAGAGGGTTAGGGAAAATGATTTGGTAAACAGAGAAGAGGTAGTAAGAGCTTTGCGGAAGATGAAAGACGGCGAGGCAGCGGGTTTGGATGGTATTGCAGTGGAATTTATTAAAAAAGGGGGTGTCTGTATTATTGACTGGTTGGTAAGGTTATCTAATGTATGTATGACTCATGGTGAGGTGACTGAGGATTGGCGGAATGCGTGCATAATGCCATTGTACAAAGGCAAAGGGGATAAGAGTGAGTGCTCAAATTACAGAGGTATAAGTTTGTTGAGTATTCCTGGTAGATTATATGGGAGGGTATTGATTGAGAGGGTGAAGGCATGTACAGAGCATCAGATTGGGGAATAGCAGTGTGGTTTCAGAAGTGGTAGAGGATGTGTTGATCAGGTGTTTGCTTTGAAGAATGTATGCGACAAAGCAAAAAAAAAAAAAAAATATATATATATATATATATATATATATATATATATATATATATATATATATATATATATATATATATATATATATATATATATATATATATATATATATATATATATATATATATATCACTTCCTCTCTTCCCACACGTACACATGCCTTCCATACTCGATAAAAACTTTTCACTGCTTCTAACAACTTGCCTCCCACACAATATATTCTTAATACATCCACAGAGCATCTCTATCACTTCTATCATATGCCTTCTCCAGATCCATAAATGATACATACAAATCCATTTGCTTTTCTAAGTATTTCTCACATACATTCTTCAAAGCAAACATCTGATCCACACACCCTCTACCACTTCTGAAACCACACTGCTCTTCCCCAGTCTGATGCTCTGTACATGCCTTCACCCTCTCGATCAATAGCTTCCCATATAATTTACCATATATATATATATATATATATATATATATATATATATATATATATATATATATATATATATATATATATATATATATATATATATATATATATATATATATATATATATATATATATATATATATATATATATATATATATATATATATATATGTATATATATATATATATATACATATATATATATATATATATATATATATATATATATATATATATATATATATATATATATATATATATATATGTATATATATATATATACATATATATATATATATATATTTATATATATATATATATATATATATATATATATATATATATATATATATATATATATATATATTTTTTTTTTTTTTTTTTTTATACTTTGTCGCTGTCTCCCGCGTTTGCGAGGTAGCGCAAGGAAACAGACGAAAGAAATGGCCCAACCCCCCCCCCCATACACATGTACATACACACGTCCACACACGCAAATATACATACCTACACAGCTTTCCATGGTTTACCCCAGACGCTTCACATGCCTTGATTCAATCCACTGACAGCACGTCAACCCCTGTATACCACATCGCTCCAATTCACTCTATTCCTTGCCCTCCTTTCACCCTCCTGCATGTTCAGGCCCCGATCACACATAATCTTTTTCACTCCATCTTTCCACCTCCAATTTGGTCTCCCTCTTCTCCTCGTTCCCTCCACCTCCGACACATATATCCTCTTGGTCAATCTTTCCTCACTCATTCTCTCCATGTGCCCAAACCATTTCAAAACACCCTCTTCTGCTCTCTCAACCACGCTCTTTTTATTTCCACACATCTCTCTTACCCTTACGTTACTTACTCGATCAAACCACCTCACACCACACATTGTCCTCAAACATCTCATTTCCAGCACATCCATCCTCCTGCGCACAACTCTATCCATAGCCCACGCCTCGCAACCATACAACATTGTTGGAACCACTATTCCTTCAAACATACCCATTTTTGCTTTCCGAGATAATGTTCTCGACTTCCACACATTTTTCAAGGCTCCCAAAATTTTCGCCCCCTCCCCCACCCTATGATCCACTTCCGCTTCCATGGTTCCATCCGCTGACAGATCCACTCCCAGATATCTAAAACACTTCACTTCCTCCAGTTTTTCTCCATTCAAACTCACCTCCTAATTGACTTGACCCTCAACCCTACTGTACCTAATAACCTTGCTCTTATTCACATTTACTCTTAACTTTCTTCTTCCACACACTTTACCAAACTCAGTCACCAGCTTCTGCAGTTTCTCACATGAATCAGCCACCAGCGCTGTATCATCAGCGAACAACAACTGACTCACTTCCCAAGCTCTCTCATCCCCAACAGACTTCATACTTGCCCCTCTTTCCAGGACTCTTGCATTTACCTCCCTAACAACCCCATCCATAAACAAATTAAACAACCATGGAGACATCACACACCCCTGCCGCAAACCTACATTCACTGAGAACCAATCACTTTCCTCTCTTCCTACACGTACACATGCCTTACATCCTCGATAAAAACTTTTCACTGCTTCTAACAACTTGCCTCCCACACCATATATTCTTAATACCTTCCACAGAGCATCTCTATCAACTCTATCATATGCCTTCTCCAGATCCATAAATGCTACATACAAATCCATTTGCTTTTCTAAGTATTTCTCACATACATTCTTCAAAGCAAACACCTGATCCACACATCCTCTACCACTTCTGAAACCGCACTGCTCTTCCCCAATCTGATGCTCTGTACATGCCTTCACCCTCTCAATCAATACCCTCCCATATAATTTACCAGGAATACTCAACAAACTTATACCTCTGTAATTTGAGCACTCACTCTTATCCCCTTTGCCTTTGTACAATGGCACTATGCACGCATTCCGCCAATCCTCAGGCACCTCACCATGAGTCATACATACATTAAATAACCTTACCAACCAGTCAACAATACAGTCACCCCCTTTTTTAATAAATTCCACTGCAATACCATCCAAACCTGCTGCCTTGCCGGCTTTCATCTTCCGCAAAGCTTTTACTACCTCTTCTCTGTTTACCAAATCATTTTCCCTAACCCTCTCACTTTGCACACCACCTCGAGCAAAACACCCTATATCTGCCACTCTGTCATCAGACACATTCAACAAACCTTCAAAATACTCATTCCATCTTCTCACATCACCACTACTTGTTATCACCTCCCCATTTACGCCCTTCACTGAAGTTCCCATTTTCTCCCTTGTCTTACGCACCCTATTTACCTCCTTCCAGAACATCTTTTTATTCTCCCTAAAATTTACTGATAGTCTCTCACCCCAACTCTCATTTGCCCTTTTTTTCACCTCTTGCACCTTTCTCTTGACCTCCATATATATATATATATATATATATATATATATATATATATATATATATATATATATATATATATATATATATATATATATATATATATATATATATGGATTTGTATGTAGCATTTATGGATCTGGAGAAGGCATATGATAGAGTTGATAGAGATGCTCTGTGGAAGGTATTAAGAATATATGGTGTGGGAGGAAAGTTGTTAGAAGCAGTGAAAAGTTTTTATCGAGGATGTAAGGCATATGTACGTGTAGGAAGAGATGAAAGTGATTGGTTCTCAGTGAATGTAGGTTTGCGGCAGGGGTGTGTGATGTCTCCATAGTTGTTTAATTTGTTTATGGATGGGGTTGTTAGGGAGGTAAATGCAAGAGTTTTGGAAAGAGGTGCAAGTATGAAGTCTGTTGGGGATGAGAGAGCTTGGGAAGTGAGTCAGTTGTTGTTCGCTGATGATACAGCGCTGGTGGCTGATTCATGTGAGAAACTGCAGATGCTGGTGACTGAGTTTGGTAAAGTGTGTGAAAGAAGAAAGTTAAGAGTAAATGTGAATAAGAGCAAGGTTAATAGGTACAGTAGGGTTGAGGGTCAAGTCAATTGGGAGGTAAGTTTGAAAGGAGAGAAACTGGAGGAAGCAAAGACTTTTAGATATCTGGGAGTGGATCTGGCAGCGGATGGAACCATGGAAGCGGAAGTGGATCATAGGGTGGGGGAGGGGGCGAAAATTGTGGGGGCCTTGAAGAATGTGTGGAAGTCGAGAACATTATCTCGGAAAGCAAAATGGGTATGTTTGAAGGAATAGTGGTTCCAACAATGTTGTATGGTTGCGAGGCGTGGGCTATGTGCGCAGGAGGATGGATGTGCTGGAAATGAGATGTTTGAGGACAATGTGTGGTTTGAGGTGGTTTGATCGAGTGAGTAACGTAAGGGTAAGAGAGATGTGTGGAAATACAAAGAGCGTGGTTGAGAGAGCAGAAGAGGGTGTTTTGAAGTGGTTTGGGCACATGGAGAGAATGAGTGAGGAAAGATTGACCAAGAGGATATATGTGTCGGAGGTGGAGGGAACGAGGAGAAGAGGGAGACCAAATTGGAGGTGGAAAGATGGAGTGAAAAAGATTTTGTGTGATCGGGGCCTGAACATGCAGGAGGGTGAAAGGAGGGCAAGGAATAGAGTGAATTGGAGCGATGTGGTATACCGGGGTTGACGTGCTGTCAGTGGATTGAATCAAGGCATGTGAAGCGTCTGGGGTAAACCATGGAAAGCTGTGTAGGTATGTATATTTGCGTGTGTGGACGTATGTATATACATGTGTACGGGGGTGGGTTGGGCCATTTCTTTCGTCTGTTTCCTTGCGCTACCTCGCAAACGCGGGAGACAGCGACAAAGGAAAAAAAAAAAAAATATATATATATATATATGTCAGTAAGAACATTAAGTTATACATGACCAACCTGGCCAGTGAGGTTACGGGGAGGGTGTGAGTTCCATTCTTCCATCAGTGCTCCCCAGCCGTAGACAAAGGAGGAACTGAGCCAGATGCTCTCGCCACCCATTGTTTTGGACCAAGCCTTCTGTAGGAGCCAATGGGTGAGGCTCCACACAAGGAAGCTAATGGAGAGCAGCAGCCAGATCATTCCTGAAGTCACCGAAGAAGGCTGGATATGGACTGGGGTCTGTGTTACTGCTACAGGTAAAGTCTGGTTGGGTTTCACTCTTGTCACAGAACACTAATTGATTTTTATGTTAAAATTCTCGTTAATATCATGCATGTTTCCTGTACTGCTGACTGAAGAAATTATTCTACCTGTAATGAGTGTCATGTAAGAGGGATTCTCTATGACCGAGATCATGAAATATATAAATACCTCTTTGATAATGACATGACCTTAAGACGTACAGTTATTTGAGGATTTACAGAATATGAAGTGTCGCAGTTTAAATGATTTTTTCACCTTTGAAAGTCAAATCTTATGAAAGAATTTATTCGATTCACTCAAGAGTAACACTGGTTTACCCATGAATGATGTGATCATATTCAGGCCACTAAATCCTTACGTTTAATGAATGAATGTTTTCACAGACTCAAACTGTTGACTCTTCGTAATTAGATGACCTCATCTAAAACCATTAAGGCGGTTTGTGTCAGAGGGTCGTTTTATCACGTCGCATCACAAGTTTAAGTAAGGAGGTAGTCCTAACCTACTCGAGTTGTTTGGTATCGAGTGGATCAGACGAAGGTCTGTTGCCAAACAAGAGACCAAGTAATTGATTACAAGAGTAGATTACAGCCAGATTTTTCTAAGCAGAACCATTAAACAGAAAAATTTCATTTGAGTAAAAATGATCTAGAATTGACCAAAAGGCAATTATGTAGAGGAGGAAGATCAACTATTGTTCCCACCTTACTCCTTTATAATAAGATATTTTCATACACATATATGTTCAGTGGACAACATACTAGGTAACTGAATGATGACCAGTGGTCGATGATGTAGTCACGTAATATTGACTGTATTTACATGGAACATTTGGCGTCCCTGGTGGCAGCTTTATTTGTTTGTCACGGTTGTAGATGACAGTTAGAGTAAGTTATTGTACTGTGTTGATGTTGACTGACGATTAGGATAACTGACGCAAACTTTGCACGATAAATGACTGCCTTCCCTTTAAGGAAGTGACGCATAGGGAAAGAGCCAGTCAGAAATGTATTAGTTATATACCAATGTATATCATCAGCAGAAAATATCTCATTGTGAGGTATAATAAAATTGATATCAAAATCTTTTTTTCTGTTATGAATATTCAATCATGCTTAAGGTCATTAATGGTTTGACTCTTCTTGATAAGAGTTAGAAACAGGTAAATATACCACCAGGTTATTGATCTGTCAGTCTATTGCATTACTCAGACACATAAGGAAAACTCGTCGTCCGATCTCTGTATCTACTCATAAGAAAGTGGAATAAAAGCACAAGTGATACAATGCCAGGAACATGTAGTCAACACAACCTGTGAATGGTCTGATGATGGCCAAGTGCTGCGGCAGGAGTCCTGGCTTGAGGGAAAATATAGAAATTGGCTCCCGGACGTACACGACGGAGAACTGGATGACCTTGATCCTGGTAGGTGTGATGTTGAGCACGAAGCTAAAGTCGGCCTCCTCTCGCTGCAGGGTGCCTACCGTCCCCGTCCAGCTTCCGTTGCCGGAGTCCACACCGAATTGACGATCCCACGGCTCCCGCAGCTCGTAGCTGTGGATAACGAGGTCACCTACTGCACGCTGGGGGTGGACTCGGTAATCATTGTAAAGGAAAAATATTTCTTCCTCTCTCACAAACCAGTTGTCTTTCAGTGAACTTAATCTCCCTCGAATGTAACCTCACTCTCTACTCTATGTCCATTCACTCGTTTGTCGTACGAAGCTAAAACTGAGACGAGTGAATATTCAAGAGACATTGACTAGATACGTAAGTTCTATTTTTACGTTGAAATATTATGACAAAATATGTGAAAGTAAAGTTGTCGTTTTTATGCAAATAAACTAAATTACTAAAACTTCATATTGCACAACATTGTTTAGTTGTAGTCTCTCTCTCTCTCTCTCTCTCTCTCTCTCTCTCTCTCTCTCTCTCTCTCTCTCTCTCTCTCTCTCTCTCTCTCTCTCTCTCTCTCTCTCTCGCTTACGTAAAATTGGCTTGATCGATGAAGCTGTTCAGCATCCTGATATCGACCGAATCCTCAGGGATGACAATGGACCACGGGTCGTCACTAACACGCCTGAAGCCAGTGATAGGGAAGAACGGACGAGCCACAATCTTGAACAAGTGACCCATGAAGTTCATGGGTTGTCCTGAGGTATACCAGCACGTGTTAAACTTATCATCCCGTCAGACTCTCAAGATCTCCAGTGGTTGTATGTGTGAACAGAGAATTCAATAGATTCCAAAAAACATTTTCAAATATGAGTAACAAAATCAGAGTACCTGGTATAGAGAATTGAGTACTCTTGACGACTCTCTCATTATAAACTAAAAAATAGAAAATATATTCCATTCGACCTGTACCTGATGTTTGAGCGAACCACTTTCATTATTTTCATTTTCAGAAGCGGTGGTGACTTTATATATACGAAGAAGGAATGCTGTTACTAGAAAATTATTCCTGTCCACTGCTCTTTCTCTTCCTCTCTCTCTCTCTCTATCTATCTCTCTGTATATATATATATATATATATATATATATATATATATATATATATATATATATATATATATATATATATATATATATATATATATATATATATATATACATATATATATATATATATATATATATATATATATATATATATATATATATATATATATATATATATATTTTCGTTTTCTTTCAAAATACTCGCCATTTCCCGCATTAGCGAGGTAGCGTTAAGAACAGAGGACTGGGCCTTTGAGGGAATATCCTCACCTGGCCCCCTTCTCTGTCCCTTCTTTTAGAAAAAGAAAAAGAAAAAAAAAAAAAAAAAAAAAAAGAGGGGAGGATTTCCAGCCACCCGCTCCCTCCCCTTTTAGTCGCCTTCTACGACACGCAGGGAATACGTGGGAAGTATTCTTTCTCCCCTATCCACAGGGAGAATATATATCTATATAAATAAATATATGTATATATATATATATATATATATATATATATATATATATATATATATATATATATATATATATATATATATATATATTCTCATCTTTTTTTTTTTTTTTTTTTGCTTTGTCGCTGTCTCCCGCGTTTGCGAGGTAGCGCAAGGAAACAGACGAAAGAAATGGCCCAACCCACCCACATACACATGTATATAAATACACTCCACACACGCAAATATACATACTTATACATCTCAATGTACATATATATATAAACGCACCGACATATACATCTATAGACTTGTACATAATTCATACTGTCTGCCTTTATTCATTCCCATCGCCACCTCGCCACTCATGGAATAACATCTCCCTCCCCCATCATGTGTGCAAGGTAGCGCTACGAAAAGACAACAAAGGCCCCATTCGTTCACACTCAGTCTCTAGCTGTCATGTAATAATGCCAGAAACCACAGCTCCCTTTCCACATCTAGGCCGCACAGAACTTTCCATAGTTTACCCCAGACGTTTCACATGCCCTGATTCTATCCATTGACAGCACATCGACCCTGGTATACCACTTCGATCCAATTCACTCTATTCCTTGCACGCCTTTCACCCTCCTTCATGTTCAAGCCCCGATCACTCAAAATCTTTTTCACTCCATCTTTCCACCTCCAATATGGTCTCCCACTTCTCCTCGTTCCCTCCACCTCCGACACATATATCCTCTTGGTCAATCTTTCCTCACTCATTCTCTTCATGTGACTAAACCATTTCAAAACACACTCTTCTGCTCGCTCAACCACGCTCTTTTTATTTCCACTCATCTCTGTTACTCTTACATTACTTACTAGATCAAACCACCTCACACCACATATTGTCCTCAAATATCTCATTTCCAACACATCCACCCCCGCTGCGCAACACTCTATCCATAGCCCACACCTCGCAAACATACAACATTATTGGAACCACTATTCCTTCAAACATACCCATTTTTAATTTCCGAGATAATCTCGACTTCCAAACATTCTTCAAGACTACCAAGATTTTCGCCCCCTCCCCTAACCTATGATTCACTTCAACTTCCATGGTTCCCTCCGCTGCCAGCTTCACTCCCAGATATCTAAAACACTTTACTTCCTCCAGTTTTTCTCCATTCAAACTTACCTCCCAATTGACTTGACCCTCATCCCTACTGTACCTAATAACCTTGCTCTTATTCACATTCACTTTTAACTTTCTTCTTTCACACACTTTACCAAAATCAGTCACCAGTTTCTGCAGTTTATCACATGATTCAGCCACCAGCGCTGTATCATCAGCGAACAACAGCTGACTCACTTCCCAAGCTCTCTCATCCACAACAGACTGCATACTTGCCCCACTTTCCAAAACTCTTGCATTCACCTCCGTAACAACCCCATCCATAAACAAATCAAACAACCATGGAGACATCACACACCCCTACTGCAAACCTGCATTCACTGACAACCAATCACTTTCCTCTCTTCCTACACGTACACATGCCTTACATCCTCGATAAAAACCTTTCACTGCTTCTAACAACTTGCTTCGCACACCATATATTCTTAGTACTTTGCACAGAGCATCTCTATCAACTCTATCATATGCTTCTCCAGATCCATAAATGCTACATACAAATCCATTTGCTTTTCTAAGTATTTCTCACATACATTCTTCAAAGCAAGCACCTGATCCACACATCCTCTACAACTTCTGAAACCACACTGCTCTTCCCCAATCTGATGCTCTGTACATTCTTTCACCCTCTCAATCAATACCCACTCATATAATTTACCAGGAATACTCAAAAACTTATACCTCTGTAATTTAAGCACTCACCCTTATACCCTTTGCCTTTGTACAATGACACTATGCAAGCATTCCGCCAATCCTCAGGCACCTCACCATGAATCATACATATATTAGATAACCTTACCTTGGATGGTATTGCAGTGGAATTTGTTAAAAAAAAGGGGTGACTGTATTGTTGACTGGTTGGTAAGGTTATTTAATGTATGTATGACTCATGGTGAGGTGCCTGAGGATTGGCGGAACGCTTGCATAGTGCCATTGTACAAAGGCAAAGGGGACAAAGGGGAGTGCTCAAATTACAAAGGTAAAAGTTTTTTGAGTATTCCTGGGAAATTATATGGGAAGGTATTGATTGAGAGGGTGAAAGAATGTACAGCGCATCAGATTGGGGAAGAGCAGTGTGTTTTCAGAAGTGGTAGAGGATGTGTGGATCAGGTGTTTGCTTTGAAGAATGTATGTGAGAAATACTTAAAAAACGAAAATGGATTTGTATGTAGCATTTATGGATCTGGATAAGGCATATGATAGAGTTGATAGAGATGCTCTGTGGAAGGTATCAAGAATATATGGTATAGGAGGCAAGTTGTTAGAGGCAGTGAAAAGTATTTATCGAGGATGTAAGGCATATGTACGCGTAGGAAGAGAGGAAAGTTATTGGTTCTCAGTGAATGTAGGTTTGCGGCAGGGGTGTCTGATGTCTCCATGGTGTTTTGATTTGTTTATGGATAGGGGTTGTTAGAGACGCGAATGCAAGAGTTTTGGAAAGAGTGGCAAGTATGCAGCCAGTTGTGGATGAGAGAGCTTGGGAAGCGAGTCAGTTGTTGTTCGCTGATGATGCAGCGCTGGTTGCTGATTCATGTGAGAAACTGCAGAAGCTGGTGACTGAGTTTGGGAAAGTGTGTGAAAGAAGAAAGTTGACAGTAAATGTGAATAAGAGCAAGGTTATTAGGTACAGCAGGGCTGAGGGTCAAGTCAATTGGGAGTTGAGTTTGAATAGAGAAAAACTGGAGGAAGTGAAGTGTTTTAGATATCTGGGAGTGGATTTGGCAGCGGATGGAACCATGGAAGCGGAAGTGAATCATAGGGTGGGGGAGGGGGCGAAAATTTTGCGGGCCTTGAAGAATGTGTGGAAGTAGAGAACATTATCTCGGAAAGCAAAGATGGGTATGTTTGAAGGAATAGTGGTTCCAAGAATGCTGTATGGTTGCGAGGAGTGGGCTATGGATAGAGTTGTGTGCAGGAAGATGGATGTGCTGGAAATGAGATGTTTGAGGACAATATGTAGTGTGAGGTGGTTTGATCGTGTAAGTAATAATAGAGTAAGAGAAATGTGTGGTAATAAAAAGAGTGTGGTTGAGAGAGCAGAAGAGAGTGCTTTGAAACGGTTTAGGACACATTGAGAGAATGAGTGAGGAAAGATTGACAAAGAGGATATATGTGTCAAAGGTGGATTGAACGAGGAGAAGTGGGAGACCAAATTGGAGGTGGAAAGATTGAGTGAAAAAGATTTTGAGTTATCCAGGCCTGAACATGCACGAGGTTGAAAGGCGTGAAAGGAATAGAGTGAATTGGAACGATGTGGTATACCGGGTAACGTACTGTCAATGGACTGAACCAGGGCATATGAAGCGTCTGGGGTAAACCATGGAAAGTTCTCTAGTTCCTGGATATGGAAAGGAGGCTGTTGTTTCGGTACATCATTACATGACAGCTAAAGACTGAGTGTGAACGAATCGGGCCTTTATTGACATTTCCTAGCGCTACCTCACACACATGAGGGGGGAGGGGGAAGTTATATAATGTGTTGCGAGGGGGCGATGGAAATGAATAAAGGCAGACAGTATGAATTATGTACATGTTTATATTTGCATATGTCTGTGTCTGTATATATATATGTATACGTTGAGATGTAGAGGTATGTATGTTTA
>NC_092269.1:15038278-15050778 GCF_036320965.1 Panulirus ornatus
TCTCAATGTACCCATATATATACACACACAGACATATACGTATATACACATATACATAATTCATGCTGTCTGCCTTTATTTGTTCCCATCGCCACCTCGCCAAACATGGAATAACAACCCCCTCTCCCCTCATGTGTGCGAGGTAGCGCTAGGCCAGACACCAAAGGGCACATTAGTTCACACTTAGTCTCTAGCTGCCATGTAATAATGCACCGAAACCACAGCTCCCTTTCCACATCCAGGCCCCACACACTTTCCATGGTTTACCCCAGACGCTTCACATGCCCTGGTTCAATCCATTGAGAGCACGTCGACCCCGGTATACCACATCGTTCCAATTCACTCTATTCCTTGCACGCCTTTCACCCTCCTGCATGTTCAGGCCCCGATCATTCCAAATCTTTTTCACTCCATCTTTCCACCTCCAATTTGGTCTCCCACTTCTCCTCGTTCCCTCCACCTCTGACATATATATCCTCTTGGGCAATCTTTCCCCACTCATTCTCTCCATGTGACCAAACCATTTCAAAACACCCTCTTCTGCTCTCTCAACCACACTCTTTTTATTTCCACACATCTCTCTCACTCTTACATTACTTAGTCGATCAAAGAATCTCACACCATATATTGTCCTCAAACATCTCATTTCCAGCACATCCACCCTACTGCTAACACCTCTATCCATAGCCCACGCCTCGCAACCATACAACATTGTTGGAACCACTATTCCTTCAAACATACCCATTTTTCCTTTCCGAGATAATGATCTCGACTCCCAAACATTCTTCAAGGCGCCCAGAACTTTCGCCCCCTCCCCCACCCTATGACTCACTTCCGCTTCCATGGTTCCATCCGCTGCCAGATCCACTCCCAGATATCTAAAACACTTTACTTCCTCCAGTTTTTCTTCATTCAAACTTACCTCCCAATTGACTTGACCCTCAACCTCACTGTACCAAATAACCTTGCTCATATTCACATTTACTCTTAACTTTCTTCTTTCACACACTTTACCAACTCAGTCACCAGCTTCTGCAGTTTCTCACATGAATCAGCCACCAGCGCTGTATCATCAGCGAACAACAACTGACTCAATTCCCAAGCTCTCTCATCCATAACAGACTGCATACTTGCCCCTCTTTCCAAAACTCTTGCATTCACTTCCCTAACAAGCCCATCCATAAACAAATTAAACAGTCATGGAGACATCACACACCCCTGCCGCAAACCTACATTCACTGAGAACCAATCACTTTCCTCTCTTCCTACACGTACACATGCCTTATATCCTCGAAAAAAAACCTTTTCACTGCTTCTAACAACTTGCCTCCGCCACCATATATTCTAAAAACCTTCCACAGAGCATCTCTATCAACTCTATCATATGCCTTCTCCAGATGCATAAATGCTACATACAAATCCATTTGTTTTTCTAAGTATTTCTCACATACATTCTTCAAAGCAAACACCTGATCCACACATTCTCCACTACTTCTGTGATTGGACGATCACATGTTTTCCAAATGGCGTCCAAGCTTCGTCTCTTCGATGTATATCAACTGACCGTTATATTTCTCTCTTGTGTCTCCCCTGATCATGTGATTATAACACGAAAGTGCACTTGGGAACTTTTCGTGTTTCTTTTCCCCCGTGGACTCATAGGAATACATATATATATATATATATATATATATATATATATATATATATATATATATATATATATATATATATATATATATATATATATATATATATATATATATATATATATATATATACATATATATATATATATATATATATATATATATATATATATATATATATATATATATATATATATATATATATACATATATATATATATATATATATATATATATATATATATATATATATATATATATATATATGTATATATATATATATATATATATATATATATATATATATATATATATATATATATATATATATATATATATATATATATATATATATATATATATATATATATATATATATATATATATATATATATATATGTGTGTGTATATATATAAATATAATTATGTGTATATATATCGAGGATGTAAGGCATGTGTACTTGTAGGAAGACAGGGAAGTGATTGGTTCTCAGTGAATGTAGGTTTGCGGCAGGTGTGTGTGATGTCTCTATGGTTGTTTAATTTGTTTATGGATGGGGTTGTTAGGGAGGTGAATGCAAGAGTTTTGGAAAGAGATGCAAGTATGCAGTCTGTTGTGGATGAGAGGTCTTCGGAAGTGAGTCAGTTGTTGTTCCCTGATGATACAGCGCTGGTAGCTGATTTATGTGAGAAACTGCAGAAGCTGGTGACTGGGTTTGGTAAAGTGTGTGAAAGAAGAAAGTTAAGAGTGAATGTGAATAAGAGCAAGGTCATTAGGTACAGTAAGGTTGAGGGTCAAGTCAATTGGGAGGTAAGTTTGAATGGAGAAAAACTGGAGGAAGCAAATTCTTTTAGATATCTGGTAGTGGATCTGGCAGCGGATGGAACATGGAAGCGGAAGTGAATCATAGGATGGATGAGGGGTCGAAAGTCCTGGGAGACTTGAAGAATGTTTGGAAGTCGAGAACGTTATCTCGGAAAGTAAAAATGGGTATGTTTGAAGGAATAGTGGTTCCAAAAATGTTGTATGGTTGCGAGGCATGGGCTATGGAAAGATTTGTGTGCAGGATGGTGGATGTGCTGGAAATGAGATGTTTAAGGACAATATGAGGTGCGAGGTGGTTTGATCGAGTAATTAATGTAAGGGTAAGAGAGATGTGTGGAAATAAAAAGAGTGTGATTGAGAGAGCAGAAGAGGGTGTTTTGAAATGGTTTGGGCACATGGAGAGAATGAATGAGAAAAGATTGACCAAGAGGATATATGGGTCGTAGGTGGAGGGAACGAGGAGAAGTGGGAGACCAAATTGGAGTTGGAAAGATGGAGGGGAAAATATTTTGAGTGTTCGGGGCCTGAACATGCAGAAGCGTGAAAGGCGGGCAAGGAATAAAGTGAATTGGATCGATGTGGTATACCAGGGTAGTCGTGCTGTCAATGGATTGAATCAAGGCATGTGAAGCGTCTGGGGTAAACCATGGAAAGTTGTGTGGGGTCTGGATGTGTAAAGGGAGCTGTGGTTTCGGGCATTATTAAATGACAGCTAGAGACTAAATGCGAACGAATGGGGCCTTTGTTGTCTTTTCCTAGCGCTACATCGCACATATGAGGGGGGAGGGGGATGTTATTCCATGCGTGGCGAGGTGGTGATGGGAATAAATAAAGGCAGACAGTATTAATTACGTACATGTGTATATATGTATATGTCTGTGTGTGTATTTATATGTGTACTTTGAGATGTATAGGTATGTATATTTGCGTGTTTAATCGTGTGTGTATATACATGTTTATAGGGATGGGTTTGGCCATTTCTTTCGTCTGCTTCCTTGCGCTACCTCGGTCGACAGCGGCAAAAAAAAAAAAAATATATATATATATATATATATATATATATATATATATATATATATATATATTTGAATGCAAAGGTTAGTAATGTGGCAGTTGAGGGAATAATTGGTATACATGGGGTGTTCAGTGTTGTAAACGGAAATGTTCAAGAGTTTGTAGATTTATGTGCTGAAAGAGGACTGGTGATTGGGAATACCTGGTTTAAAAAGCGAGGTATACATAAGTATACGTATGTAAGTAGAAGAGATGGCTAGAGAGCGTTATTGGATAACGTGTTAATTGACAGGCGCGCGAAAGAGAGACTTTTGGATGTTAATGTGCTGAGAGGTGCAACTGGAGAGATGTCTGATCATTATCTTGTGGAGGCTAAGGTGAAAGATTTGTATGGGTTTTCAGAAAAGAAGAGTGAATGTTGGGGTGAAGAGGGTGGTGAGAGTAAGTGAGCTTGGGAAGGAGACTTGTGTGAGGAAGTACCAGGAGAGACTGAGTACAGAATGGAAAAAGGTGAGAACAATGGAAGTAAGGAGAGTGTGGGAGGAATGGGATGTATTTAGGGAATCAGCGATGGATTGTGCAAAAGATGCTTGTGGCATGAGAAGAGTGGGAGGTGGGTTGATTAGAGAGGGTAGTGAGTGGTGGGATGAAGAAGTAAGATTATAAGTGAAATAGAAGAGAGAGGCATTTGGACGATTTTTGCAGGGAATAAGTGCAATTGAGTGGGAGATGTATAAAAGAAAGAGACAGGAGGTCAAGAGAAAGGTGCAAGAGGTGAAAAAGAGGGCACATGTATATATATATATATATATATATATATATATATATATATATATATATATATATATATATATATATATATATATATATATATATATATATATATATATATATATATATATATATATATATATATATATATATATATATATAGCAAGTTAATTAGTTAGTTATACATGTATGTGTCTGTGTTGTCATAGTTATTTTTGCTTTACGGGGAGAGAGACACTCATGTTGTCCCGTCCCTAAATCATGAACATAAGCATCATGGCTTTACTCTAATGTGTAAACTCATAAATACAACCAAGCCTAATCCCTGTAGTCGTTTGTCAGTCAACCCTGAGAGGAGGATGAACAGTGATGACTGGCCATGGGGTGAGTGTTTTATGATGTACTTCTGTCTGTATGCTTGTTTGAGCAGCTAGATATTCGTGGATATATGTGGAAATTTTTAGAAGTATGTTTGCATGCAGCTGTTCAAGTAAGGTAATACTAGGGTGTCCTTAGCATGATACTTTCGGGCATTTGTGTGATAATATGACAGTGTGCGTGGCATGATTCTGATGTTTTTGTAGCTGATGGCGGGACTGTGGCTGATGTCCTGCCTGATATTGAGCACTTCCTACCGTTCCTCCCTGGTGGCTCATCTCATCGTGCAGGACAAGGTGCCTGCCATCAACAGCTTCGAAAACCTCCTGGACCGTGACGGCTGGGGCTGGGGTACCAGCTTCTCAAGCGGCTCCCTCATCTCGTTCTTCAGAGGTCACTCTTACTCACACCTACAGTATATTTATAGGCAAATGCAGGTAAGGACGAGTTCAGTAGCTGATGTTTGTAACATTGTCGTACGCTGTGCTTGAATATGTTCAGTCGTGAATAGTGCGTGTCTGTCAACTGAATGATGCAACAATGATTCATCGTCTCTTTGGTCTTTGATGATTAAGATTTCTTCTTTTGCATTATACCTATAGCTTGGCCGGTTACCTACATTCATATAATGATGAAAATACATATTATCATTATTCAACAAGACAATGTTATATGTAAAAAGGCATCTTAAGGTTTTTTCTTCTTTTTCAAGATTATGTCTACGTACTGACCTGTTTCTTCACTTTAGACAATCATTTTGTCTTCACTTCTGGCATCTCTCATAGCAACACAATGTTAACAAAACTCTGGTAGTCCTACAAGGTATTTCTTACCATTATCTTGCCCACATATTCATGTTGCCGCAACAGCTGAAAATCTTCTCGAAGATGTGTATGTTTGACATGTTATACCAATAAGAAATTTTGAGCAACTGACCCACTACAAAGTGTGAATGTAATGAAGTGCCATTTCAAGGTTTTAAGTCGTGCTTTACAAATTTGTTGAAATATCCTTTGCAATATTAGTTATATCACACGTTTAGGATTATATGCTTACCAGCGAAATCAGAATTAACTCCAATCAAAACCATCATAAACCTTACGCCATGATAGACTGGTTGCATAAATTTCTATAATGGATTGAATCCGAGGTAGCCGATGAGAGGAATGGAGCTAGCACCACAAATTGTAGCTTAAATCCTTCCACATTAAGACTGTAAGGGGAAGAAGCTTTCATATTTCCATTCTGATCCATCAACGGTGAATCATCAACTGCTTTACTCATATTTGACATCATCACGAATACTCTCTTAACATTATGGAACTGGTATTTACGTCTACTTCATCTGGATATAACCATCCATTATCACATTTTGCTCCTGGAATCTTATCCTATTGTTCCCTGTAGACGCTGGCTGTGGTATTTTGATAATTCTAGATGAAACTAACTTACGATATTTTTTGAGTTATTATTCCTGAAGAAGATGACAGCCACATCTTGGACGTTACATCAGTTTGTGCCGAGTGTGCGGCATAGGATATTGTAGCAGGAATGTAAGCAAACGCTACTTCCTCATCTGATGTCATATCTTCATCCAGTCCATACATGAGCCACTCCTGTTCTGCCTGTCTTGAGTGAAGGACGTAGCTAAGTCTAGGGCTTGGAGGAAGAAAGTTTTCCCTTCCTTCGATTCTAACTTGGCCATTATCTCTTTTGAAGGTTATTTAAGATATGTCAATTGTGAGGTTAATCACTCATCAGTAAAGAGGGAAGGAAAATGTTATGACATCTTCTTCTCTGATGGATCATAATAGTCTTTGGTCCAGACTTTACTGTCACTCTACCTTCCTAGTCTTCATGCTGATTGTGTTATAACTGTGTCTCCGGTTAACACATCCACTCATTTTGATTCCTCATCTTTTCCTCTTAATCAACTTTGGATCTGTTTAACATCACTGTATTACGTCTTCGTTCCTTATACTTTCCTTTCGTAACTCTTCGCACATTTCTAAAAACCATTCTTGTCCTTAGATACAAATGTGGTGCATGGATCGGATGGCTCTCGGTCTTGTTTCTGAAGGAGTCTCCCTCTGAGCCGCACTTTGCTTGCTTGTCAGCTTCGTCTGTCCCTAAAGATCACAATTCTTCTTCATCTCGGACAAGTAGGTCAGACCAACCTTCTCCAGAGTAAGGTAACAACATTCATTCTTCCAGCTATCGTCCCGGTACGTTGACATTCACTGCCTATGTAGTATGTGAATATAACAACTGTATATTGAATCCATGTCTTGTCCTACCTAACGAAAATCTGACCATCCACTAAGACAATTAGTAGGCTTCTGTAGTGTAACCCTTGATATTTCGAAAGCATATCACATACCCTAGTAATAGGTTCTCATCTCCAAATTTCTCTCATTTTCCTCCGTTTCACTGTAACCTGTTTTAGAGTTTTGCTGCATTTGTTTCTGTAACTGATGGAAATGTTTCTCATCTTGCTGACTTAGAGTTCTACCTGGTCTCATACCATCCAACTCGTTTTCATGAACGACTTTTGTTTGAATGGCCAAACTATTTCACTCATATGTTAGCGAACCACAACTTAGGAATCTGTTATGGCGTGTCTTGTTCGACGCAAGTCAGCTGCTCGACATATCGGATCTGAGTAGCGCTTGTCAGCAAGTAGCATTCTCCAGGATATCTCTGCTCTGTCTTAAACTCTTCCAGACTTTTCCAAGGTTTCTAAAGTCTCCAGGACTTAACTCTCACCGTGAGAAAACAAGTTGGTACCACTGTGGTATATGATCTACTTGTGATAGTTCTTACCACAAGCATAGTGATGTTTACTTCAAAAGAAGACTGTCCAATACATACACAAATATATAGAATAAGAAGAAACAGGAGTTTTGTTCACATGCCAAAAATCTTCGTCGTGTAAGTAATAACCTGAATGAAACGAAGGATAAATCTGTCCTCGTATGAAGTATTGTTCTCATATCTACTCACTGGCTGGCTGGTGTAGTGTTGAGTGTAGTTATTAAACTTCTCAACTTACGCTTCATGATATGTCCCATCCATTTGTGTGTGACTTTGTTTAGTAGCTAACTGTGTGCTGAATACAAGCAGTCTACGTGCATGTGAGCTTGAGAGAAGAAAATAAAAACAGCAATCTTGGCCAGATATGAGAAGATCTCTCTCTCTCTCTCTCTCTCTCTCTCTCTCTCTCTCTCTCTCTCTCTCTCTCTCTCTCTCTCTCTCTCTCTCTCTCTCTCTCTCTCTCTCTCTCTCTCTCTGCCGCTAACTCTCCTCCCACCCCAGTATGGTCCGGCGAAGGAGCAGTTCCGGCGGGTGCTGCGGGGCAGCTACTCCCACATCACCTACAAGAACATTGGCATAGCTGTGGTGGCCGCCAGCTTCACTGATAGCCGCGGCTACACGCCCATTTACGTCGGCAAATCAGAGTATCTTCAGTACGTTGGGATAGCGTGGGGATTCAGGTGAGTCTGTGGTGAGGAGAGGCGTTTGTAAGACGTCACACTACGCAGTGCAACTTTCATCGAATCAAGGATTCATACAGGGATCCGTCTGTACTGATTTGACACAAAACTGACTGAGGCGCAACGCTACCGTAGGTGCAGACATACAGTATCATCTGGATCTCGCTATACTGAGGATATCAACACAACACACTGAAATCCTACCATTTTGATGATTATTTTCTTTTTATCCTTTTGGAAACCCTGAACATGAGGGTCACATCAGTGCAACGCATAGAAGGGGCCTATGTTAAGACTCGTCTGGCTGCTTTTATGGTAATGTTGGAGCAGGAGGCATTGGTGAAGTCTATAAATATCATCATGTATAAAGATTCTTGACCAATTAACCAATACTGTCCTTACTTATGAAACACATTCTTATATGTTTTTATCCTGGTCAACATGTGACACAACTCTACACCGATAACTGCCTAAATGAATTCCACTCGTTTGGTTACACAGGAGCAACAGGAGACCAATAAACATGACTACCCTCTATAGTTCTGTAGTTGTCATATAGTGCAACATTGTGACCAGTGTTTTACAGAGTCATGACCACAGTTCTCATGAAAATTCTTGAAAGCATTTGTTCGTTAAACAATTCTAATTAAATCGGTATCAATGAATATTTTCTTCCCTTTGAACTAAGATGTAGAATGTTTGTTTGATCATACTTAACATTATTGAAGGATCATTTTCATGTCAACTTTGTAAAAGAAGCGTTAGTAGCAGAATGTTTACTTCTCAGTAACACTGATGAGGATCCATCAGTCAGTCTGACACAGTAAGGCACAAACCCGGCGAGTCTCAACACCACAACAGTAAGAACGTAGTACGTCTCCCTTAGTCTTCCCGTATCTGTGAGCGATCTACTTACTCTCGCTGACCCTTGGCATTGATTTAGGCATAAGAGACGACAAGAACAAACTGATAATAACGTGCAGTTGACTGTATCACGTTACAGTAACCATGTATGACGTGAGCAGCCACTAGGACAAAGTGACACAGCGGTAAAGGCAGAAGATCGAGCAGCAACTTGAGTTATCCAGTGGATTAAGATCTTAAATTTCTCTTATATTACGAAGTAATTATATACTATGGTATTCCATGAAAGTAGTTATATACTATGGTATTCCATGAAAGTAGTTATATACAATGGTATTCCATGAAAGTAATTGTATACTATGATATTCCATGAAAGTAGATATATACTATGGTATTCCATGAAAGTAAGTATATACTATGGTATTCCATGAAAGTAATTATAAACAATAGTATCCATGAAAGTAGTTATATGCTATGGTATTCCATGAAAGGGATTATATACTATGGTATTACATGAAAGTAATTATATCCTATGGTATTCGATGAAAGTAATTATATGATATGGTATTCGATGAAAGTAATTATATACTATGGTATCTATGAAAGGAATTATATGCTATGGTATTCCATGAAAGGAATCTATTTCTTTTTCTAGAACAATAATCGACAGCAAAAACTTATTAGAAAATAAAGTAAAGAATCTTGGTAAATGTCGAGCAGTTATGTAATCAATGATCACACTCTTCTTCTTTAGGAAAGGTGCACCATTCCGTCAGCGGCTGAGCAGCATGATGCTACACTTGATAGAAGGAGGTTTTGTGGATTACTGGCTCAAGGTCATTCTTGCTGACCACATGAGGAAGGCAAACCTTAACATAGGAAACGAAGAAGACGAAGATGTGCAGGACAGAAATTTTCAGGTATATATGTTACCATAGTTGTAATATATCAGTGGCATAAGCTTATATGTCTTTTTATATATGGCTTCTTTTTCTGTTACAGTAATACATCGCAAACTGAAAACAAAAATGAGGTTATTTTCGTCATTATTGATATGATAATCATCAATTTAACCTCAGATGAGAAATGAAGTCATGATTATATTTTCAAATAGCTTTCACAATAGAGGATGAATATGAATATGAGTCGTCTACCACTATCATGCCGTGTCCAGTCATGTTCCCACTCAACACAGGACATCAACAGGAAGGTGGTGCTGGGATTTAACCACCTTCAAGGTGCGTTCTACCTGTTGTTTCTGGGAAGTGGTCTCGCCTTCTTGACTTTGTTCGCAGAGAATCTCGCCCACTACCACAATACGCCTCACGGAGCCTTCCTGCGCGGGAGGAGCAACTCTTCCACTTAAGTCGCTCTCGTTCAGTGTGAAAATCCTGGCCCAGCATGACACACCACAGCTACGCTCACCAAGGGAATGTTTCCTTGTTGTGACGACGGACCTCACTCATCACGTCTAATGAAGGGAACCGTCCTTCACAATATTGCCTGACATCACAAACATCGCCCGAAGAAAGGAAGAAATGAATACGAGGATAATTGGATCATTGGATTCCTTACTTCGTACGTCAAGATTATAAAAAATTTCTATTTCAAAAACTATCACTTGCAACTAAAGTATGGATAGGATCACTCCGATGAGTGGATGCAAATGATAAGATTAACGTTAAGAAACGGAGCAGGAGAACAGCATAGAGCTAGAATATAGCTGTCAAACAAGTGTGTATATACAGCAAAGATCCAAAGTATTGTAAAGATTTGGAAGAAAAAGGTTTGGGCGAAAGAAAGCTAGTTCCATATATACTGGGATAATATTGGAAAAGTCTATATTTCCTTAAGACATGGTTCAGGGCTTCAGATCGGTAATATTAATATATATATATATATATATATATATATATATATATATATATATATATATATATATATATATATATATATATATATATATATATATATATATATATATGTATAGCGGGGTAGCGCAAAACAAACAGGGAATGGGCCAACCTACCCATATACACATGTATATATTGTTATTATATATTATTATACTTGGTTGCCGTCTCCTGCGTTGGCGGGGTAGCGCAACAAAAAAGACAAGGACATATGGCGTGGGAGGCAAGTTGTTAGAAGCAGTGAAAAGTTTTATCAAGTATGTAAGGCATGTGTATGAGTAGGAAGAGAAGAAAGTAATTGGTTCTCAGTGAATGTCGGTTTGTGGCAGGGGTGCATGATGTTTCCATGGTTGTTTAATTTGTTTATGGATGGGGTTGTTAGGGAGGTGAATGGAATAGTTTTGGAGAGAGCAGCAAGTATGCGGTCTATTATGGATGAGAGAGCTTGGGAAGTGAGTCAGTTGTTGTTCACTGATGTTACAGCGCTGGTGGCTGATTCGGGTGAGAAACTGCAGAAGCTGGTGGCTGAGTTTGGTAAAGAGTTTGAAAGAAGAAAGCTAAGAGTAAGTGCGAATAAGAGCAAGGTTATTAGGTACAGTAGGGTTGAGGGACAAGTCAGTTGGGAGGTAAGTTTGAATGGAGAAAACTGGAGGAAGTGAAGTGTTTTAGATATCTGGGAGTGGATCTGGCAGCGGATAGAACCATGGAAGCGGAAGTGAGTCACAGGATGGGGAGGGGGCGAAAGTTTTGGGAGCGTTGGAGAATGTGTGAAAGGCTAGAATGTTATCTCGAAAAGCAAAAATGGGTATGTTTGAAGGAATAGTGGTTCCAACAATGTTATATGGCTGCGAGGCATGGGCTGTCAATGGAATGAACTAGGGCATGTGAAGCATCTGGGGTAAACCATGGAAAGTTTTTTGGGGCTTGGATGTGGAAGGGAAGCTGTGGTTTCGGTTCATTATACATGACAGCTAGAGACTGAGTGTGAACGAATGTGGCCTTTGTTGTCTTTTCGTAGTGCTACCTCGCGCACATGCGGGGGGAGGGGGTTGTCATTTCATGTGTGGCAGGGTGGTGACGGAAATGAATAAGGGCAGACAGTATGAATTATGTATATGTGTATATATGTATATGTCTGTATGTGTATATATATATGTATATGTTGAGATGTAGTATGTATATGTGTGTGTGTGGATGTGTATGTATATACATGTGTATCTGGGTAGGTTGGGCCATTCTTTCATCTGTTTCCTTGTGCTACCTTGCTAATGCAGAGGACGGCGACGGAGTGTGATAAAATAAATAAATATTCTTAATACCTTCCACAGAGCATCTCTATGAACTCTATCATATGCCTTCTCCAGATCCATAAATGCTACATACAAATCCATTTGCTTTTTTAAGTATTTCTCACATACATTCTTTAAAGCAAACACCTGATCCACACATCCTCTACTTCCCATGTAATCCCTGCATGTCATAGACGGCGACTAAAAGGGTAGGGAGCGGGGGGCTGGAAATACTCACCTCTCATTTTTAATTTTCCAAAAGAAAGGAACAGAGAAGGGGGCCAAGTCAGGATATTTCCTTA
>NC_092269.1:15055778-15065778 GCF_036320965.1 Panulirus ornatus
CAATAATAATGATAATAATAATAGTAATAATAATAATAATAATAATAATAATAATAATAATAATAATAATAATAATAATAATAATAATAATAATAATAATAATAAAAATAATAGTAATAGTAATAATAATAATAATAATAATAATAATAATAATAATAAAATAATAATAATGATAATAATAATAATAATAATAATAATAATGATAATGATAATAATAATAATAATAATAATAATAATAATAATAATAATAATAATAATAATAATAATAATAATAATAATAACAATAAAAAGAATAATAATAATATTAATGATAATAGTAATAACATTAATAATAATAATAATAATAATAATAATAATAATAATAATAATAATAATTTTTTTTTTTTTTTTTTTTTTTTATACTTTGTCGCTGTCTCCCGCGTTTGCGAGGTAGCGCAAGGAAACAGACGAAAGAAATGGCCCAACCCCCCCCCATACACATGTACATACACACGTCCAGACACGCAAATATACATACCTACACAGCTTTCCATGGTTTACCCCAGACGCTTCACATGCCTTGCTTCAATCCACTGACAGCACGTCAACCCCTGTATACCACATGACTCCAATTCACTCTATTTCTTGCCCTCCTTTCACCCTCCTGCATGTTCAGGCCCCGATCACACAAAATCTTTTTCACTCCATCTTTCCACCTCCAATTTGGTCTCCCTCTTCTCCTCGTTCCCTCCACCTCCGACACATATATCCTCTTGGTCAATCTTTCCTCACTCATTCTCTCCATGTGCCCAAACCACTTCAAAACACCCTCTTCTGCTCTCTCAACCACGCTCTTTTTATTTCCACACATCTCTCTTACCCTTACGTTACTCACTCGATCAAAACACCTCACACCACACATTGTCCTCAAACATCTCATTTCCAGCACATCCATCCTCCTGCGCACAACTCTATCCATAGCCCACGCCTCGCAACCATACAACATTGTTGGAACCACTATTCCTTCAAACATACCCATTTTTGCTTTCCGAGATAATGTTCTCGACTTCCACACATTCTTCAAGGCCCCCAGAATTTTCGCCCCCTCCCCCACCCTATGATCCACTTCCGCTTCCATGGTTCCATCCGCTGCCAGATCCACTCCCAGATATCTAAAACACTTCACTTCCTCCAGTTTTTCTCCATTCAAACTCACCTCCCAATTGACTTGACCCTCAACCCTACTGTACCTAATAACCTTGCTCTTATTCACATTTACTCTTAACTTTCTTCTTCCACACACTTTACCAAACTCAGTCACCAGCTTCTGCAGTTTCTCACATGAATCAGCCACCAGCGCTGTATCATCAGCGAACAACAACTGACTCACTTCCCAAGCTCTCTCATCCCCAACAGACTTCATACTTGCCCCTCTTTCCAAAACTCTTGCATTTACCTCCCTAACAACCCCATCCATAAACAAATTAAACAAACATGGAGACATCACACACCCCTGCCGCAAACCTACATTCACTGAGAACCAATCACTTTCCTCTCTTCCTACACGTACACATGCCTTACATCCTCGATAAAAACTTTTCACTGCTTCTAACAACTTGCCACTACACCATATATTCTTAATACCTTCCACAGAGCATCTCTATCAACTCTATCATATGCCTTCTCCAGATCCATAAATGCTACATACAAATCCATTTGCTTTTCTAAGTATTTCTCACATACATTCTTCAAAGCAAACACCTGATCCACACATCCTCTACCACTTCTGAAACCACACTGCTCTTCCCCAATCTGATGCTCTGTACATGCCTTCACCCTCTCAATCAATACCCTCCCATATAATTTACCAGGAATACTCAACAAACTTATACCTCTGTAATTTGAGCACTCACTCTTATCCCCTTTGCCTTTGTACAATGGCACTATGCACGCATTCCGCCAATCCTCAGGCACCTCACCATGAGTCATACATACATTAAATAACCTTACCAACCAGTCAACAATACAGTCACCCCCTTTTTTAATAAATTCCACTGCAATACCATCCAAACCTGCTGCGTTGCCGGCTTTCATCTTCCGCAAAGCTTTCACTACCTCTTCTCTGTTTACCAAATCATTTTCCCTAACCCTCTCACTTTGCACACCACCTCGACCAATACACCCTATATCTGCCACTCTATCATCAAACACATTCAACAAACCTTCAAAATACTCACTCCATCTCCTTCTCACATCACCACTACTTGTTATCACCTCCCCATTTGCGCCCTTCACTGAAGTTCCCATTTGCTCCCTTGTCTTACGCACTTTATTTACCTCCTTCCAGAACATCTTTTTATTCTCCCTAAAATTTAATGATACTCTCTCACCCCAACTCACATTTGCCCTTTTTTTCACCTCTTGCACCTTTCTCTTGACCTCCTGTCTCTTTCTTTTATACATCTCCCACTCAATTGCATTTTTTCCCTGCAAAAATCGTCCAAATGCCTCTCTCTTCTCTTTCACTAATACTCTTACTTCTTCATCCCACCACTCACTACCCTTTCTAATCAACCCACCTCCCACTCTTCTCATGCCACAAGCATCTTTTGCGCAATCCATCACTGATTCCCTAAATACATCCCATTCCTCCCCCACTCCCCTTACTTCCATTGCTCTCACCTTTTTCCATTCTGTACTCAGTCTCTCCTGGTACTTCCTCACACAGGTGTCCTTCCCAAGCTTACTTACTCTCACCACCCTCTTCACCCCAACATTCACTCTTCTTTTCCGAAAACCCATACAAATCTTCACCTTAGCCTCCACAAGATAATGATCAGACATCCCTCCAGTTGCACCTCTCAGCACATTAACATCCAAAAGTCTCTCTTTCGCACGCCTGTCAATTAACACGTAATCCAATAACGCTCTCTGGCCATCTCTCCTACTTACATAAGTATACTTATGTATATCGCGCTTTTTAAACCAGGTATTCCCAATCATCAGTCCTTTTCAGCACATAAATCTACAAGCTCTTCACCATTTCCATTTACAACACTGAACACCCCATGTATACCAATTATTCCCTCAACTGCCACATTACTCACCTTTGCATTCAAATCACCCATCACTATAACCCGGTCTCGTGCATCAAAACCACTAACACACTCATTCAGTTGCTCCCAAAACACTTGCCTCTCATGATCTTTCTTCTCATGCCCAGGTGCATATGCACCAATAATCACCCACCTCTCTCCATCAACCTTCAGTTTTACCCATATTAATCGAGAATTTACTTTCTTACATTCTATCACATACTCCCACAACTCTTGTTTCAGGAGTATTGCTACTCCTTCCCTTGCTCTTGTCCTCTCACTAACCCTGACTTTACTCCCCAGACATTCCCAAACCACTCTTCCCCTTTACCCTTGAGCTTCGTTTCACTCAGAGCCAAAACATCCAGGTTCCTTTAATAATAATAATAATAATAATAATAATAATAATAATAATAATAATAATAATAATAATAATAATAATAATAATTATGAAAATAAAATAATAATAATAATAGTAATAAAAATAAAAATAAAGTAATATTAATATTAATAATAATAATAATAATAATAATAATAATAATAATAATAATAATAATAATAATAATAATGATAATAATAATAATAATAATAATCTTGATAATGATAATAAAAATAATAATGATAATAACGATAATAATAATAATAATAATAATGATAATAATAATAATAATAATAATAATAATAATAATAATAATAATAATAATAATAATAATAATAATAATAATAATAATAAAGATAATAATAATAATAATGATAATAATAATGATAACAATAATAATAACATTAATAATAATAATAATAATAATAATAATAATAATAATAATAATAATAATAATAATAATAAAAATAATAATAATAATAATAATAATAATAATAATAATAATAATAATAATAATAATAATAATAATAATAATAATAATAAAAATAATAATGATAATAATAATAATAATAATAATAATAATAATAATAATATTATTATATATTATTTATTATACTTTGTCGCTGTCTCCCGCGTTTGCGAGGTAGCGCAAGGAAACAGACGAAAGAAATGGCCCAACACCCCCCATACACATGTATATACATACGTCCACACACGCAAATATACATACCTACACAGCTTTCCATGGTTTACCCCAGACGCTTCACATGCCTTGATTCAATCCACTGACAGCACGTCAACCCCGGTATACCACATCGCTCCAATTCACTCTATTCCTTGCCCTCCTTTCACCCTCCTGCATGTTCAGGCCCCGATCACACAAAATCTTTTTCACTCCATCTTTCCACCTCCAATTTGGTCTCCCTCTTCTCCTTGTTCCCTCCACCTCCGACACATATATCCTCTTGGTCAATCTTTCCTCACTCATCCTCTCCATGTGCCCAAACCACTTCAAAACACCCTCTTCTGCTCTCTCAACCACGCTCTTTTTATTTCCACACATCTCTCTTACCCTTACGTTACTCACTCGATCAAACCACCTCACACCACACATTGTCCTCAAACATCTCATTTCCAGCACATCCATCCTCCTGCGCACAACTCTATCCATAGCCCACGCCTCGCAACCATACAACATTGTTGGAACCACTATTCCTTCAAACATACCCATTTTTGCTTTCCGAGATAATGTTCTCGACTTCCACACATTCTTCAAGGCCCCCAGATTTTCGCCCCCTCCCCCACCCTATGATCCACTTCCGCTTCCATGGTTCCATCCGCTGCCAGATCCACTCCCAGATATCTAAAACACTTCACTTCCTCCAGTTTTTCTCCATTCAAACTCACCTCCCAATTGACTTGACCCTCAACCCTACTGTACCTAATAACCTTGCTCTTATTCACATTTACTCTTAACTTTCTTCTTCCACACACTTTACCAAACTCAGTCACCAGCTTCTGCAGTTTCTCACATGAATCAGCCACCAGCGCTGTATCATCAGCGAACAACAACTGACTCACTTCCCAAGCTCTCTCATCCCCAACAGACTTCATACTTGCCCCTCTTTCCAAAACTCTTGCATTTACCTCCCTAACAACCCCATCCATAAACAAATTAAACAACCATGGAGACATCACACACCCCTGCCGCAAACCTACATTCACTGAGAACCAATCACTTTCCTCTCTTCCTACACGTACACATGCCTTACATCCTCGATAAAAACTTTTCACTGCTTCTAACAACTTGCCTCCCACACCATATATTCTTAATACCTTCCACAGAGCATCTCTATCAACTCTATCATATGCCTTCTCCAGATCCATAAATGCTACATACAAATCCATTTGCTTTTCTAAGTATTTCTCACATACATTCTTCAAAGCAAACACCTGATCCACACATCCTCTACCACTTCTGAAACCACACTGCTCTTCCCCAATCTGATGCTCTGTACATGCCTTCACCCTCTCAATCAATACCCTCCCATATAATTTACCAGGAATACTCAACAAACTTATACCTCTGTAATTTGAGCACTCACTCTTATCCCCTTTGCCTTTGTACAATGGCACTATGCACGCATTCCGCCAATCCTCAGGCACCTCACCATGAGTCATACATACATTAAATAACCTTACCAACCAGTCAACAATACAGTCACCCCCTTTTTTAATAAATTCCACTGCAATACCATCCAAACCTGCTGCCTTGCCGGCTTTCATCTTCCGCAAAGCTTTCACTACCTCTTCTCTGTTTACCAAATCATTTTCCCTAACCCTCTCACTTTGCACACCACCTCGACCAAAACACCCTATATCTGCCACTCTATCATCAAACACATTCAACAAACCTTCAAAATACTCACTCCATCTCCTTCTCACATCACCACTACTTGTTATCACCTCCCCATTTGCGCCCTTCACTGAAGTTCCCATTTGCTCCCTTGTCTTACGCACTTTATTTACCTCCTTCCAGAACATCTTTTTATTCTCCCTAAAATTTAATGATACTCTCTCACCCCAACTCTCATTTGCCCTTTTTTTCACCTCTTGCACCTTTCTCTTGACCTCCTGTCTCTTTCTTTTATACATCTCCCACTCAATTGCATTTTTTCCCTGCAAAAATCGTCCAAATGCCTCTCTCTTCTCTTTCACTAATACTCTTACTTCTTCATCCCACCACTCACTACCCTTTCTAATCAACCCACCTCCCACTCTTCTCATGCCACAAGCATCTTTTGCGCAATCCATCACTGATTCCCTAAATACATCCCATTCCTCCCCCACTCCCCTTACTTCCATTGTTCTCACCTTTTTCCATTCTGTACTCAGTCTCTCCTGGTACTTCCTCACACAGGTCTCCTTCTCAAGCTCACTTACTCTCACCACCCTCTTCACCCCAACATTCACTCTTCTTTTCTGAAAACCCATACAAATCTTCACCTTAGCCTCCACAAGATAATGATCAGACATCCCTCCAGTTGCACCTCTCAGCACTTTAACATCCAAAAGTCTCTCTTTCGCACGCCTGTCAATTAACACGTAATCCAATAACGCTCTCTGGCCATCTCTCCTACTTACATAAGTATACTTATGTATATCTCGCTTTTTAAACCAGGTATTCCCAATCATCAGTCCTTTTTCAGCACATAAATCTACAAGCTCTTCACCATTTCCATTTACAACACTGAACACCCCATGTATACCAATTATTCCCTCAACTGCCACATTACTCACCTTTGCATTCAAATCACCCATCACTATAACCCGGTCTCGTGCATCAAAACCACTAACACACTCATTCAGCTGCTCCCAAAACACTTGCCTCTCTTGATCTTTCTTCTCATGCCCAGGTGCATATGCACCAATAATCACCCACCTCTCTCCATCAACTTTCAGTTTTACCCATATTAATCGAGAATTTACTTTCTTACACTCTATCACATACTCCCACAACTCCTGTTTCAGGAGTATTGCTACTCCTTCCCTTGCTCTTGTCCTCTCACTAACCCCTGACTTTACTCCCCAGACATTCCCAAACCACTCTTCCCCTTTACCCTTGAGCTTCGTTTCACTCAGAGCCAAAACATCCAGGTTCCTTTCCTCAATCATACTACCTATCTCTCCTTTTTTCACATCTTGGTTACATCCACACACATTTAGGCACCCCGCTCTGAGCCTTCGAGGAGGATGACCCCTCCCCGCATGACTCCTTTTTCTGTTTCCCATTTTAGAAAGTTAATACAAGGAGGGGAGGATTTCTGGCCCCCCGCTCCCGTCCCCTCTAGTCGCTTTCTACGATACGCGAGGAATACGTGGGAAGTATTCTTTCACCCCTATCCCCAGGGATAATCTACATATATATATACATATACACATACACACACATACACATACATACGCACATATACACACACACACACATACATATATATACATATGAAAAATGTAAGAAACAATTTAGAAAACTGAAACTTCTAGCCTGAAATGAATGAAGAAAAATGAATGTCACATAATGGTTCAACCTCTGGCCATGGAAAAAAGGAAATGTATAATTTATTTACACAAACGTCAGTAGCAGTTCTCATCTATTTAATCACTGTATCAATAAGCTTCAATGTCTAAGCTACATTTTTTCTCCAATTTCACTATTTTCCTTCACATTTTCAATTGTGTCTGAAGTTTCTACTTCAAGATTGATTTTTTTCCAGTAAGGGTCTTCATATCTTGGTTACATCCACACACATTTAGGCACCCCACTATGAGCCTTCGAGGAGGATGCTTTACTTGTGATGCTGACTTCCGGCCACTTGGTTCAGTGCAGTGTGGCGAAGACGGAAGCCAGATGAACCAAACGCTGTATTGCCGTAATAATAATATATTGATAATGATAATATTGATAATAATAATGATAACAAAATTGAGTGGGAGATGTATAAAAGGAAGAGACAGGAGGTCAAGAGAAAGGTGCAAGAGGTGAAAAAGAGGGGAAATGTGAGTTCGGTGAGAGAGTATCATTAAATTTTAGGGAGAATAAAAAGATGTTCTATAAGGAGGTAAATAAAGTGCGTAAGACAAGGGAGCAAATGGGAACTTCAGTGAAGGGCGCAAATGGGGAGGTGATAACAAGTAGTGGTGATGTGAGAAGATGTAGTGAGCATTTTGATGGTTTGTTGAATGTATTTGATTATAGAGTGGCAGATATAGTGTGTTTTGGTCGAGGTGGTGTGCAAATTGAGAGGGTTAGGGAAAATGATTTGGTAAACAGAGAAGAGGTAAAAAAGCTTTGCGGAAGATGAAAGCCGACAATGCAGTAGGTTTGGATGGTATTGCAGTGGAATTTATTAAAAAAGGGGGTGACTGTATTGTTGACTGGTTGGTAAGGTTATTTAATGTATGTATGACTCATGGTGAGGTGCGAGAGGATTGCCGGAATGCGTGCATAGTTCCATTGTACAAAGACAAAGGGGATAAGAGTGAGTGCTCAAATTACAGAGGTGTAAGTTTGATGAGTATTCCTGGTAAATTATATGGGAGGGTATTGATTGAGAGGGTGAAAGAATGTACAGAGCATCAGATTGGGGAAGAGCAGTGTGATTTCAGAAGTGGTAGAAGATGTGTGGATCAGGTGTTTTTTTTGAAGAATGTATGTGAGAAATACTTAGAAAAGGAAATGGATTTGTATGTAGCATTTATGGATCTGGAGAAGACATATGATAGAGTTGATAGAGATGCTCTCTGGAAGGTATTAAGAATATATGGTGTGGGAGGCAAGTTGTTAGAAGCAGTGAAAAGTTTTTATCGAGGATGTAAGGCATGTGTACGTGTAGGAACAGAGGAAAATGATTGGTTCTCAGTGAATGTAGGTTTGCGGCAGGGGTGTTTGATGTCTCCATGGTTGTTTGAATTGTATATGGACGTGGTTGTTAGGGAGGTTAATGCAAGAGTTTTGGAAAGAGGGGCAAGTATGAAGTCTGTTCGGGATGAGAGAGCTTGGGAAGTGAGTCAGTTGTTGTTCGCTGATGATACAACACTGGTGTCTGATTCATGTGAAAAACTGCAGAAGCTGGTGACTCAGTTTGGTAAAGTGTGTCAAAGAAGAAAGTTAAGATTAAATGTGAATAAGATCAATGATATTAGGTACAGTAGGGTTGAGGGTCAATTCAATTGGGAGGTAACTTTGAATGGAGAAAAACTGGAGGAAGTAAAGTGTTTTAGATATCTGGGAGTGGATCTTGCAGCGGATGGAACCATGGAAGTGGAAGTGAATCATAGGTTTGGGGAGGGGGCAAATATCCTGGGAGCCTTGAAGAATGTGTGGAAGTCGAGAACAGTATCTCGGAAAGCAAAAATGTGTATGTTTGAAGGAATAGTGGTTCCAACAATGTTTTATGGTTGCAAGGCGTGGGCTATGGATAGAGTTGTGCGCAGGAAGGTGGATCTGCCGGAAATGAGATGTTTGAGGACAATGTGTGGTGTGAGGTGGTTTGATCGAGTAAGTAATGTAAGAGTAAGAAAGATGTGTGGAAATGAAAAGAGCGTGGTTAAGGGAGCAGGAGAGGGTGTTTTAAAACGGTTTGGGCACATGGAGAGAATGAGTGACGAAAGATTGACCAAGAGGATATATGTGTCGGAGGTGGAGGGAACGAGGAGAAGTGGGAGACCAAATGGGAGGTGGAAAGATCAAGTGAAAAAGATTTTGAGTGATCTTGTCTGAACATGCATGAGGGTTAAAGTCGGGCAAGGAATTGAGTTAATTGGATCGAAGTGGTATACCGGGGTTGACGTTCTGTCATAGGATTGAATCAGGGCATGTGAAGCGTCTGGGGTAAACCATGGAAAGTTTTGTGGGGCCTGGATGTGGAAAGGGAGCTGTGGTTTCGGGCATTATTGCGTGACAGCTGGAGACTGAGTGTGAACGAATGGGCCCTTTGTTGTCTTTTTCTAGTGCTACACCGCACACATGAGGTGGAGGGGGATGTTA
>NC_092269.1:15070778-15073278 GCF_036320965.1 Panulirus ornatus
CTTCTCACATCACCACTACTTGTTATTACCTCCCCATTTGCGCCCTTCACTGAAATTCCCATTTGCTCCCTTGTCTTACGCACTTTACTTACCTCATTCCAGAACATCTTTTTATTCTCCCTAAAATTTAATGATACTCTCTCACCCCAACTCTCATTTGCCCTTTTTTTCACCTCTTGCACCTTTCTCTTGACCTCCTGTCTCTTTCTTTTATACATCTCCCACTCAATTGCATTTTTTCACTGCAAAAATCGTCCAAATGCCTCTCTCTTCTCTTTCACTAATACTCTTACTTCTTCATCCCACCACTCACTACCCTTTCTAATCAACCCGCCTCCCACTCTTCTCATGCCACAAGCATCTTTTGCGCAATCCATCACTGATTCCCTAAATACATCCCATTCCTCCCCCACTCCCCTTGCTTCCATTGTTCTCACCTTTTTCCATTCTGTACTCAGTCTCTCCTGGTACTTTCTCACAGAGGTCCTCACACAGGTCTCCTTCTCAAGCTCACTTACTCTCACCACCCTCTTCACCCCAACATTCACTCTTCTTTTCTGAAAACCCATACAAATCTTCACCTTAGCCTCCACAAGATAATGATCAGACATCCCTCCAGTTGCACCTCTCAGCACATTAACATCCAAAAGTTTCTCTTTCGCACGCCTGTCAATTAACACGTAATCCAATAACTCTCTCTGGCCATCTCTCCTACTTACATAAGTATACTTATGTATATCTCGCTTTTTAAACCAGGTATTCCCAATCATCAGTCCTTTTTCAGCACATAAATCTACAAGCTCTTCACCATTTCCATTTACAACACTGAACACCCCATGTATACCAATTATTCCTTCAACTGCCACATTACTCACCTTTGCATTCAAATCACCCATCACTATAATCCGGTCTCGTGCATCAACACCACTAACACACTCATTCAGCTGCTCCCAAAACACTTGCCTCTCTTGATCTTTCTTCTCATGCCCCGGTGCATATGCACCAATAATCACCCACCTCTCTCCATCAACTTTCAGTTTTACCCATATTAATCGAGAATTTACTATCTTACACTCTATCACATACTCCCACAACTCCTGTTTCAGGAGTATTGCTAATCCATACCTTGCTCTTGTCCTCTCAATAACCCCTGACTTTACCCCCCAGACATTCCCAAAGAAAATAATAATAATAATAATAATAATAATAATAATAATAATAATAATATTAATAATAATAATAATAATAATAATAATAATAATAATAATAATAATAATAATAATAGTAATAATAGTAATAATAATAAAAATAATAATAATAATAAAAAAATTAATAACAATAATAATAATATTAATAATAATAATAATAATAATAATAATAATAATAATAATAATAATAATAATAATAATAATAATAATAATTATAATAATAATAATATTATTAATAACAATAACAATAATAATAATGTTAATAATAATGATAATAATAGTAATAACAGTAATAATAATAGGAATAATAATAATATTGATAATAATAATAATAATAATAATAATAATAATAATAATAATAATGATAATAATAATAATAATAATAATAATAATAGTTTTTGTGAATAAATTGTACATTTCCTTTTCCATAGCCAGAGGTTGAACCATTATGTGACATTCATTTTTTTTCATTCATTTCAAGCTAAAAGCTTGTTTTCTAAATTGTTTCTTACATTTTTCATATGTATATATGTGTGTGTGTGTGTGTGTGTGTGTGTGTGTGTATGTGTATGTATATATGTATATTATCCCTGGGGATAGGGGTGAAAGAATACTTCCCACGTATTCCTCGCGTGTCGTAGAAAGCGACTAGAGGGGACGGGAGCGGGGGGCCGGAAATCCTCCCCTCCTTGTATTAACTTTCTAAAATGGGAAACAGAAGAAGGAGTCACGCGGGGAGTGATCATCCTCCTCGAAGGCTCAGAGTGGGGTGCCTAAATGTGTGTGGATGTAACCAAGATGTGAAAAAAGGAGAGATAGGTAGTATGTTTGAGGAAAGGAACCTGGATGTTTTGGCTCTGAGTGAAACGAAGCTCAAGGGTAAAGGGGAAGAGTGGTTTGGAAATGTCTGGGGAGTGAAGTCAGGGGTTAGTGAGAGGACAAGAGCAAGGGAAGGAGTAGCAATACTCCTGAAGCAGGAGTTGTGGGAGTATGTGATAGAATGTAAGAAAGTAAATTCTCGATTAATATGGGTAAAATTGAAAGTTGATGGAGAGAGGTGGGTGATTATTGGTGCATATGCACCTGGGCATGAGAAGAAAGATCATGAGAGGCAAGTGTTTTGGGAGCAGCTAAATGAGTGTGTTAGCGGTTTTGATGCACGAGACCGGGTTATAGTGATGGGTGATTTGAATGCAAAGGTGAGTAATGTGGCAGTTGAGGGAATAATTGGTATGCATGGGGTGTTCAGTGTTGTAAATGGAAATGGTGAAGAGCTTGTAGATTTATGTGCT
>NC_092269.1:15083278-15097549 GCF_036320965.1 Panulirus ornatus
AATGGTGAAGAGCTTGTAGATTTATGTAATGAAAAAAGACTGGTGATTGGGAATACATGGTTTAAAAAAAGAGAGATACATAAGTATACGTACGTAAGTAGGAGAGATGGCCAGAGCGCGTTACTGAATTGCGTGTTAATTGATAGGCGCTCGAAAGAGAGACTTTTGGATGTAAATGTGTTGAGAGGTGCAACTGCAGGGATGTCTGATCATTATCTTGTGGAGGCGAAATTGAAGATTTGTAGAGGTTTTCAGAAAAGAAGAGAGAATGTTGGGGTGAAGAGAGTGGTGAGAGTAAGTGAGCTTGGAAAGGAGACATGTGTAAGTACCGGGAGAGACTCAGTATAGATTAGAAAAAGATGAGAACAAAGGACGTAAGGGGAGTGGGGGAGGAATGGGATGTATTTAGGGAAGCAGTGATGGCGAGCGCAAAAGATACTTGTAGCAAGTGAAGCGTGGGAGGTGGGTTGATTAGAAAGGGTAGTGAGCGTTGGGATGAAGAAGTAAGATTATTAGTGAAAGAGAAGAGAGTGGCATTTGGACGATTTTTGCATGAAAATAATGCAAATGACTGGGACATGTATAAAAGAAAGAGGAAGGAGGTAAAGAGAAAGGTGCAAGAGATGAAAAAGAGGGCAAATGAGAGTTGGGGTGAGAGAGTATCATTAAATTTTAGGAAGAATAAAAAGGTGTTTTGGAAGGAGGTAAATGAAGTGCGCAAAACAAGGGAACAAATGGGAACTTTAGTGAAGGGGGCTAACTGGGAGGTGATAACAAAAAGTGGAAATGTGAGAGGGATATGGAGTGAGTATTTTGAAGGTTTGTTGAATGTGTTTGACGATAGAGTGGCAGATATAGTGTGTTTTGGTCGAGGTGGTGGGCAAAATGACAGGGTTATGAAGAATGATTTGGTAAACAGAGAAGAGATAGTAAAAGCTTTGCGGAAGATGAAAGCCGGCAAGGCATCGGGTTTGGATAGTATTGCAGTGGAATTTATTAAAAAAGGGGGTGATTATATTGTTGACTCGTTAATAAGGATATTTGATGTATGTATGATTCATGGTGAGGTGCCTGAGGATTGGCGGAATGCTTCCATAGTGCCATTGTACAAAGGCAAAGGGGATAAAAGTGAGTGCTCAAATTACAGATGTATAAGTTTGTTGAGTATTCCTGGGAAATTATATAGGAGGGTATTGATTGAGAGGGTAAAGGCATGTACAGAGCATCAGATTGAGGAGGAGCAGTGTGGTTTCAGAAATGGTAGAGGATGTGTAGATCAGGTGTTTGCTTTAAAGAATGGAAGTGAGAAATACTTAGAAAAGCAAATGGATTTGTATGTAGCATTTATAAATCTGGATAAGGCATATGATAGAGTGGATAGAGATGCTCTGTGGAAGGTATTAAGAATATATGATGTGGGAGGCAAGTTGTTAGAAGCAGTGAAAAGTTTTTATCGAGGATGTAAGACATGTGTACGTGTTGGAAGAGAGGAAAGTCATTGGTTCTCAGTGAATGTAGGTTATTGGCAGGGGCGTGTGATGTCTCTATGGTTGTTTAATTTCTTTGTGGATGGGGTTGTTAGGGAGGTAAACGCAAGAGTTTTGGAAAGAAGGGTAAGTGTGCAGTCTGTTGTGGATGAGAGAGCTTGGGAAATGAGTCAGTTGTTGTTCGCTGATGACACAGTGCTTGTGCTGATTCATGTGAGAAACTGCAGAAGCTGGTGACTGAGTTTGGTAAAGTGTGTGAAAATAGAAAGCTGAGAGTAGATGTGAATAAGAGGAAAGTTATTAGGTACAGTAGGATTGAGGGACAAGTCAACTGGGAGGTAAGTTTGAATGGAGAAAATCTGGAGGAAGTGAAGTGTTTTAGATATCTGGAATTGGATATGGCAGCGGATGGAACCGTGTGAGCGGAAGTGAATCATACGGTGGGGGAGGGGGCGAAAGTTCTGGGAGCGTTGAAGACTGTGTGGAAGTCGAGAAGATTATTTCGGAAAGCAAAAATGGGTATGTTTGACGGAATAGTGGTTCCGACAATGTTATACGGTCGCGAGGCGTGGGCTATAGATAGAGTTGTGAGAAGTTTCGATGTTTTGGAAATGAGAAGTTTGAGAACAATATTTGATGTGAGGTAGTTTGAACGAGTAAGTAATAATCGGGTAGGAGAGATGTGTGGTAATAAAAAGATTATGGTTAAAAGAGCAGAAGATGATGTTTTGAAATGGTTTGGTCACGTGGAGAGAATGAGTGAGGAAAGATTGACCACGAGAATATATGTGTCAGTGGTGGAGGGAATGAGGAGAAGTGGGAGATCAAATTGGAGGTGGAAAGATGGAGAGAAAAATATCTTAAGTGATCTGGGCCTGAACAAGCAGGAGAGTGAAAGGCGTGCAAGGAACAGAGTGAATTGGAACGATGTGGTATACCGGGATCGACGTCATGTCAGTGGACTGAACCAAGGCATATGAAGCGTCTGGGGTAAACCATAGAAATTTCTGTAGGGTCTGGATATGAAAAGGGAGCTGTGGTTTCGGTGCATTATTAGACGACAGCTAGAGAGTGAGTGTGAACGAATGTGGTCTTTGTTGTCCTTTCCTAGCGCTACAACGTATATATAAGGGGGGAGGGGGCTTTTATTTCATGTGTAGTGGGGTGGCGATGGGAGTGAACAGAGACAGAGAGTATGAATTATGTACATGTGTATATATGTTAATGTCTGTGTGTGTATATACATATGTATACTTTGAGATGTATAGGCATGTATATTTGCGTGTGTGGACGTGTATGTATAAACATGTGTATGTGGGCGGGTTTAGCCATTCTTTCGTCTGTTTCCTTGCGCTACCTGCTAACGCGGGAGACAGCGACAAAGTAAAATAATATATATATATATATATATATATATATATATATATATATATATATATATATATATATATATATATATATATATATATATATATATATATATATTAATAAATATATATATATATTAAAATATATATATTTAATATAATATATATATATATATATATATATATATATATATTTTTTTTTTTTTTTTTATACTTTGTCGCTGTCTCCCGCGTTTGCGAGGTAGCGCAAGGAAACAGACGAAAGAAATGGCCCAACCCCCCCCCCATACACATGTACATACACACGTCCACACACGCAAATATACATACCTACACCGCTTTCCATGGTTTACCCCGGACGCTTCACATGCCTTGATTCAATCCACTGACAGCACGTCAACCCCTGTATACCACATCGCTCCAATTCACTCTATTCCTTGCCCTCCTTTCACCCTCCTGCATGTTCAGGCCCCGATCACACAAAATGCTTTTCACTCCATCTTTCCACCTCCAATTTGGTCTCCCTCTTCTCCTCGTTCCCTCCACCTCCGACACATATATCCTCTTGGTCAATCTTTCCTCACTCATTCTCTCCATGTGCCCAAACCATTTCAAAACACCCTCTTCTGCTCTCTCAACCACGCTCTTTTTATTTCCACACATCTCTCTTACCCTTACGTTACTTACTCGATCAAACCACCTCACACCACACATTGTCCTCAAACATCTCATTTCCAGCACATCCATCCTCCTGCGCACAACTCTATCCATAGCCCACGCCTCGCAACCATACAACATTGTTGGAACCACTATTCCTTCAAACATACCCATTTTTGCTTTCCGGGATAATGTTCTCGACTTCCACACATTTTTCAAGGCTCCCAAAATTTTCGCCCCCTCCCCCACCCTATGATCCACTTCCGCTTCCATGGTTCCATCCGCTGACAGATCCACTCCCAGATATCTAAAACACTTCACTTCCTCCAGTTTTTCTCCATTCACACTCACCTCCCAATTGACTTGACCCTCAACCCTACTGTACCTAATAACCTTGCTCTTATTCACATTTACTCTTAACTTTCTTCTTCCACACACTTTACCAAACTCCGTCACCAGCTTCTGCAGTTTCTCACATGAATCCGCCACCAGCGCTATATCATCAGCGAACAACAACTGACTCACTTCCCAAGCTCTATCATCCCAAACAGACTTCATACTTGCCCCTCTTTCCAAAACTCTTGCATTTACCTCCCTAACAACCCCATCCATAAACAAATTAAACAACCATGGAGACATCACACACCCCTGCCGCAAACCTACATTCACTGAGAACCAATCACTTTCCTCTCTTCCTACACGTACACATGCCTTACATCCTCGATAAAAACTTTTCACTGCTTCTAACAACTTGCCTCCCACACCATATATTCTTAATACCTTCCACAGAGCATCTCTATCAACTCTATCATATGCCTTCTCCAGATCCATAAATGCTACATACAAATCCATTTGCTTTTCTAAGTATTTCTCACATACATTCTTCAAAGCAAACACCTGATCCACACATCCTCTACCACTTCTGAAACCACACTGCTCTTCCCCAATCTGATGCTCTGTACATGCCTTCACCCTCTCAATCAATACCCTCCCATATAATTTACCAGGAATACTCAACAAACTTATACCTCTGTAATTTGAGCACTCACTCTTATCCCCTTTGCCTTTGTACAATGGCACTATGCACGCATTCCGCCAATCCTCAGGCACCTCACCATGAGTCATACATACATTAAATAACCTTACCAACAAGTCAACAATACAGTCACCCCCTTTTTTAATAAATTCCACTGCAATACCATCCAAACCTGCTGCCTTGCCGGCTTTCATCTTCCGCAAAGCTTTTACTACCTCTTCTCTGTTTACCAAATCATTTTCCCTAACCCTCTCACTTTGCACACCACCTCGACCCAAACACCCTATATCTGCCACTCTGTCATCAGACACATTCAACAAACCTTCAAAATACTCATTCCATCTCCTTCTCACATCACCACTACTTGTTTTCACCTCCCCATTTACGCCCTTCACTGAAGTTCCCATTTGCTCCCTTGTCTTACGCACCCTATTTACCTCCTTCCAGAACATCTTTTTATTCTCCCAGAACTTTTTAAAGGGGAAGTAAATGTTTATAGTTGTGTTACTGGAGTGATAGTTTTCATGCATGGTGTTTTGACAAGAAAATAGTGAAGTTGGAGAAAAATGTAGCTTAGACATTGAAGCTTATTGATTCAGTGGTGAAATTGATGAGAACTGCTATTGACGTTTGAGTGAATAAATTGTACATTTCCTTTTCCATAGCCAGAGGTTGAACCATTATGTGACGTTCATTTTTTCATTCATTGCAAGCTAAAAGTTTGTTTACTAAATTGTTTCTTACATTTTTCATATGTATATATATGTATGTGTGTGTGTGTGTGTGTGTGTGTGCGTGTGTGTGTGTGTGTGTGTGTGTGTGTGTGTGTGTGTGTTGTATATATATATGTATATTATCCCTGGGGATAGGGGTGAAAGAATACTTCCCACGTATTCCTCGCGTGTCGTAGAAAGCGACTAGAGGGGACGAGAGCGGGGGGCCGGAAATCCTCCCCTCCTTGTATTAACTCTCTAAAATGGGGAATATATATATATATACATATAAATATATATATATATATATATATATATATATATATATATATATATATATATATATATATATATATATATATATATGTATATATATATATATATATATATTTTTTTTTTTTTTTTTTTTTTTTTATACTTTGTCGCTGTCTCCCGCGTTTGCGAGGTAGCGCAAGGAAACAGACGAAAGAAATGGCCCAACCCCCCCCCCCCCATACACATGTACATACACTCGTCCACACACGCAAATATAAATACCTACACAGCTTTCCATGGTTTACCCCAGACGCTTCACATGCCTTGCTTCAATCCACTGACAGCACGTCAACCCCTGTATACCACATGACTCCAATTCACTCTATTTCTTGCCCTCCTTTCACCCTCCTGCATGTTCAGGCCCCGATCACACAAAATTTTTTTCACTCCATCTTTCCACCTCCAATTTGGTCTCCCTCTTCTCCTCGTTCCCTCCACCTCCGACACATATATCCTCTTGGTCAATCTCTCCTCACTCATTCTCTCCATGTGCCCAAACCATTTCAAAACACCCTCTTCTGCTCTCTCAACCACGCTCTTTTTATTTCCACACATCTCTCTCACCCTTACGTTACTTACTCGATCAAACCACCTCACACCACACATTGTCCTCAAACATCTCATTTCCAGCACATCCATCCTCCTGCGCACATCTCTATCCATAGTCCACGCCTCGCAACCATACAACATTGTTGGAACCACTATTCCCTCAAACATACCCATTTTTGCTTTCCGAGATAATGTTCTCGACTTCCACACATTTTTCAAGGCTCCCAAAATTTTCGCCCCCTCCCCCACCCTATGATCCACTTCCGCTTCCATGGTTCCATCCGCTGACATATATATATATATATATATATATATATATATATATATATATATTAGAAAAAGGGGGTGACTGTAATGTTGACTGGTTGGTAAGGTTATTTAATGTATGTATGACTCACGGTGAGGTGCCTGAGGATTGGCGGAATGCGTGCATAGTGCCATTGTACAAAGGCAAAAGGGATAAGAGTGAGTGCTCAAATTACAGAGGTATAAGTTTGTTGAGTATTCCTGGGAAATTATATGGGAGGGTATTGATTGAGAGGGTGAAGGCATGTACAGAGCATCAGATTGGGGAAGAGCAGTGTGGTTTCAGAAGTGGTAGAGGATGTGTGGATCAGGTGTTTGCTTTGAAGAATGTATGTGAGAAATACTTAGAAAAGCAAATGGATTTGTATGTAGCATTTATGGATCTGGAGAAGGCATATGATAGAGTTGATAGAGATGCTCTGTGGAGGGTATTAAGAATATATGGTGTGGGAGGCAAGTTGTTAGAAGCAGTGAAAAGTCTTTATCGAGGATGTAAGGCATGTGTACGTGTAGGAAGAGAGGAAAGTGATTGGTTCTCAGTAAATGTAGGTTTGCGGCAGGGGTGTGTGATGTCTCCATGGTTGTTTAATTTGTTTATGGATGGGGTTGTTAGGGAGGTGAATGCAAGAGTTTTGGAAAGAGGGGCAAGTATGAAGTCTGTTGGGGATGAAAGAGCTTGGGAAGTGAGTCAGTTGTTGTTCGCTGATGATACATCGCTGGTTGCTGATTCATGTGAGAAACTGCAGAAGCTGGTGACTGAGTTTGGTAAAGTGTGTGAAAGAAGAAAGTTAAGAGTAAATGTGAATAAGAGCAAGGTTATTAGGTACAGTAGGGTTGAGGGTCAAGTCAATTGGGAGGTGAGTTTGAATGGAGAAAAACTGGAGGAAGTGAAGTGTTTTAGATATCTGGGAGTGTATCTGGCAGCGGATGGAACCATGTAAGCGGAAGTGGATCATAGGGTTCGCTGATGATACAGCGCTGGTGGCTGATTCATGTGAGAAACTGCAGAAGCTGGTGACTGAGTTTGGTAAAGTGTGTGGAAGAAGAAAGTTAAGAGTAAATGTGAATAAGAGCAAGGTTTTTAGGTACAGTAGGGTTGAGGGTCAAGTCAATTGGGAGGTGAGTTTGAATGGAGAAAAACTGGAGGAAGTAAAGTGTTTTAGATATTTGGGAGTGGATCCGACAGCGGATGGAACCATGGAAGCGGAAGTGGATCATAGGGTGGGGGAGGGGGCGAAAATTCTGGGGGCCTTAAAGAATGTGTGGAAGTCGAGAACATTATCTCGGAAAGCAAAAATGGGTATGTTTGAAGGAATAGTGGTTCCAACAATGTTGTATGGTTGCGAGGCGTGGGCTATGGATAGAGTTGTGCGCAGGAGGATGGATGTGCTGGAAATGAGATGTTTGAGGTCAATGTGTGGTGTGAGGTCGTTTGATCGAGTGAGTAACGTAAGGGTAAGAGAGATGTGTGGAAATAAAAAGAGCGTGGTTGAGAGAGCAGAAGAGGGTGTTTTGAAGTGGTTTGGGCACATGGAGAGAATGAGTGAGGAAAGATTGACCAAGAGGATATATGTGTCGGAGGTGGAGGGAACGAGGAGAAGAGGGAGACCAAATTGGAGGTGGAAAGATGGAGTGAAAAAGATTTTGTGTGATCGGGGCCTGAACATGCAGGAGGGTGAAAGGAGGGCTAGGAATAGAGTGAATTGGAGGGATGTAGTATACCGAGGTTGACGTGCTGTCAGTGGATTGAATCAAGGCATGTGAAGCGTCTGGGGTAAACCATGGAAAGCTGTGTAGGTAGGTATATTTGCGTGTGTGGACGTATGTATATACATGTGTATGGGGGGGGGGGGGGGGTTGGGCCATTTCTTTCGTCTGTTTCCTTGCGCTACCTCGCAAACGCGGGAGACAGCGACAAAGTATAAAAAAAAAAAAAATTATCCCTGGGGATAGGGGTGAAAGAATACTTCCCACGCATTCCTAGCGTGTCGTAGAAAGCGACTACAGGGGACGGGAGCGGGGGGCCAAAAATCCTCCTCTCCTTGTATTTTTTTTTTTAACTTTCTAAAATGGGATATATATATATATATATATATATATATATATATATATATATATATATATATATATATATATATATATATATATATATATATATATGTGAATATATCCCTGGGGATAGGGGATTAAGAATACTTCCCACGTATTCCCTGCGTGTCGTAGAAGGCGACTAAAAGGGGAGGGAGCGGGGGGCTGGAAATCCTCCCCTCTCGGTTTTTTTTTTTTTTTTTTTTTCAATTTTCCAAAAGAAGGAACAGAGAATTGGGCCAGGTGAGGGTATTCCCTCAAAGGCCCAGTCCTCTGTTCTTAACGCTACCTCGCTAATGCGGGAAATGGCGAATAGTTTAAAAAAAAAAAAAAAAAAAAAAAAATGTATATATATATATATACATATATATATATATATATATATATATATATATATATATATATATATATATATATATATATATATATATATATATATATATATATATATATATATATATACACACACACAGACGAGCATATATATGTACATAATTCATACTGTCTGCCTTAATTCATTCCCATCACTCCTCGCCACATATGGAATAACAACCCCTCCATTTCATGTGTGCAAGGTAGCAATAGGAAAAGACAACAAAGGCACCATTCGTTCACACTAAGTCTCTAGCAGTCATGTAATAATGTACCGAAACCACAGCACCCTTTCCATATCCAGGCTCTACAGAACTTTCCATGGTTTACCCCAGACGCTTCACATGCCCTAGTTTAATCCATTGACAGGACGTCGAACCCAGTATACCACATCGTTTCGATTCACTCTATTCCTTGCACGCCTTTCAACCTTCTGCATGTTCAGGCCCCTATCACTCAAAATCTTTTTCACTCCATCTTTCCACCTCCAATTTTGTCTCCCACTTCTCCTTGTTCCCTCCACCTCTGACACATACATCCTCTTGGTCAACCAATCCTCACTCATTCTCTCCATGTGAACAAACCATTTCAAAAAACCTTCTTCTGCTCTCTCAACCACACTCTTTTTATTACCACACCTCACCTCACACATCATATTGTCATCAAGAATCTCATTTCCAGCACATCCACCTTCGGGCGCGCAACTCTATACATAACCCACGCCTCGTAACTATTCAACATTGTTGGAACCACTATTCCTTCAAACATACCCATTTTTGCTCTTCGAGATAATGTTCTCAACTTCCACACATTCTTCAAGGCTCCCAGAATTTTCATCCCATCCCTAACCCTATGATTCACTTCCGCTTCCATGGTTCCATCCGCTGCCAAATCTAGTCCAAGATATCTGAAACACTTTACTTCCTCCAGTTTTTCTCCATTTAAACTTACCTCCCACTCAACACCCCATGTATACCAATTATTCCCTCAACTGCCACATTACTCTCCTTTGCATTCAAATCACGCATCACTATAACCCGGTCTTGTGCATCAAAACCACAAACACACTCATTCAGATGCTCCCAAAACACTTGCCTCCCTTGATCTTTCTTCTCATGACCAGTTGCATATGCACCAATAATCACCCATCTCTCTCCATCAATCTTCAGTTTTACACATATCAATCGAGAATTTACTTTCTTACACTCTATCACTTACTCCCACCACTACTGTTTCAGGAGTAGTGCTACTTCTTCCCTTGCTCTTGTCCTCTCATTAACCCCTGACTTTACTCCCAAGACATTCTCAAACCACTCTTCCCCTTTACCCTTGAGCTTCGTTTCACTCAGAGCCAAGACATACAGGTTTCTCTCCTCAAACATACTACCTATCTCTTCTTTTTTCTCATCTTGGTTATATCCACACACAATTAGACACCCAATCTGAGCCTTCGATGAGGATGAGCAATCCCCGCGTGACTCCTTCTTCTGTTTACCCTTTTAGAAAGCTAAAATACAAGGAGGGGAGGGTTTTTAGCCTCCCGCTCCCGTCCCCTTTAGTCGCCTTCTACGACACGTGACATATACATGAACCCATATGTACATAATTCATACTTGCCGCCTCCATTCATTTTCGTCACCACCCTGCCTCACATAAAATGACATCCCCCTTCCCCCCCGCATGCGCACAAGGTAACACTATGAAGGACAACAAAGGCCACATTCGTTCACACTTAGTCTATTGCTGTTATGTATAATGAACCGAGACCACAGCTCCGTTTCCATATCCAGGGTCAAAAAAACTTTCCATGATTTACCCCATACGATTCACAGACGTTGGCTCAATCCATTGACAGCAGGCCGACTGCGATATACCATATCGTTCCAATTCACTCTATTCCTCGCATGCCTTTCACCCTCCTGCATGTTCAGGTCCCGATCGCTGAAAATCTTCTTCAATCCATCCTTCCACCTCCAATTTGGTCTCCCACTTCCCCTCGTTCCCTCCACCTCTGACGCATATATCTTCTTTGTCAATCTTTCCTCACTCATCCTTTAATGTTACGAAACCATTTCAATACACCCTCTTCTGCTCTATCAACCACACTCTTTTTAATACCACACATCTCTCTTACCTTTTCATTACTTACTAGATCAAAGAACCTCACACCATATATTTTCCTGAATTATATATATATACATATATATATATATATATATATATATATATATATATATATATATATATATATATATATATATATATATATATATATATATATATATATATATATATATATATATATATATATATATATATATATATATATATATATATATATATATATATATATAAACGGGGAAACAGAGGGAGTCACACTCAGATTTGGATGTCTAAATGCGTGTGTATGTAACCAAGATGAGAAAAACGAGAGATAGGTAGTATGTTTGAGGAAAGGAACCGGGATCCTTTGGCTCTGATTGAAACGAAGCTCAATGATAAAGGGGAAAAATGGTTTGCGAATGTTTCGGGAGTAAATTCAGGGTTGGTGAGAGGACAAGAGGAAGGGAAGGAGTAGCACTACTCCTGAAACAGAAGTGGTGGAAGTATGGGATATAGTATAAGAAAGAAAACTCTAGATTTATATGGCCAAAACTGAAAGTGAATGGAGAGAGATGGGGGATTATTGGTGCATATGCACCTGGGCATTAGAAGAAAGATCATGAGAGGCAAGTGTTTTGGAAGCAGCTGAGTGAGTGTGTCAGAAGTTCTGATGAACGAGACTGCTTATAGTGATGTATGATTAGAATGCAAAAGCGAGTATTATGGCAGTTGAGAGATTTATTGGCGTACCTAGGGTGGTCACTGGTGTGAATGGAAATGGTGAAGCGCTTGTTGATTTTTGTGCTGAAAAAGGACTTGGTAAAGTTTGGTAAAGTGTGTGAAAGAAGAAAGTTGAGAGTAAATATGAATAAGAGAAAGGTTATAAGGTACAGTAGGATTGAGGAACAAATCAGCTGGGAGGTAAGTTTGAATGGAGGAACCTAGAGGAAGTGAAATGTTATAGATATCTAGGAGAAGATTTGGCAGCGGATTTAACCATGGAAGCATAAGTGAGTCATAGGTTGGGGGAAGGATCATAAGTGCTAGGAGCGTTGAAGAATGTGTGGAAGGAGAGAACGTTATCTTGAAAAGCAAAAATTGGATACTTTAAGGAATAGTGGTTCCAACATTGTTATATGGTTGCGAGGCGTGGTGTATAGATAGAGTTATGTTGAGGAGGGTGGATGTGTTGGGACTGAGATGTTTCAGGAAAATATATGGTGTGAGGTGGTTTGATCTAGTAAGTAATGAAAAGGTAAGAGAGATGTGTGGTATTAAAAAGAGTGTGGCTGAGAGAGCAGAAGAGGGTGTATTGAAATGGTTTCGTAACATTAAAGGATGAGTGAGGAAAGATTGACAAAGAAGATATATGCGTCAGAGGTGGAGGGAACGAAGGGAAGCGGGAGACCAAATTGGAGGTGGAAGGATGGAGTGAAGAAGATTTTCAGCGATCGGGACCTGAACATGCAGGAGGGTGAAAGGCATGCGAGGAATAGAGTGAATTGGAACGATATGGTATATCGCAGTCGGCCTGCTGTCAATGGATTGAGCCAACGTATGTGAATCGTATGGGGTAAATCATGGAAAGTTTTTTTGACCCTGGATATGGAAACGGAGCTGTGGTCTCGGTTCATTATACATAACAGCAATAGACTAAGTGTGAACGAATGTGGCCTTTGTTGTCTTTCATAGTGCTACCTTGTGCGCATGCGGGGGGGAAGGGGGGTGTCATTTTATGTGTGGCGGGGTGGTGACGAAAATGAATGGAGGCGGCAAGTATGAATTATGTACATATGTGTACATGTATATGTCACGTGTCGTAGAAGGCGACTAAAAGGGACGGGAGCGGGAGGCTAAAAACCCTCCTCTCCTTGTATTTTAGCTTTCTAAAAGGGGAAACAGAAGAAGGAGTCACGCGGGAAGTGCTCATCCTCCTCGACGGCTAAGATTGGGTGTCTAATTGTGTGTGGATATAACCAAGATGAGAAAAAAGAAGAGATAGGTAGTATGTTTGAGGAGAGAAACCTGGATATCTTGGCTCTGAGTGAAACGAAGCTCAAGGGTAAAGGGTAAGAGTGGTTTGAGAATGTCTTGGGAATAAAGTCAGGGGTTAATGAGAGGACAAGAGCAAGGGAAGGAGTAGCACTACTCCTGAAACAGGAGTGTTGGGAGTAAGTGATAGAGTGTAAGAAAGTAAATTCTCGATTGATATGTGTAAAACTGAAGGTTGATGGAGAGAGATTGGTGATTAATGGTGCATATGCAACTGGTCATGAGAAGAAAGATCAAGGGAGGCAAGTGTTTTGGGAGCATCTGAATGAGTGTGTTTGTGGTTTTGATGCACAAGACCGGGTTATAGTGATGCGTGATTTGAATGCAAATGAGAGTAATGTAGCAGTTGAGGGAATAATTGGTATACATGGGGTGTTCAGTGGGAGGTAAGTTTGAATGGAGAAAAACTGGAGGAAGTAAAGTGTTTCAGATATCTTGGATTAGATTTGGCAGCGGATGGAACCATGGAAGCGGAAGTGAATCATAGGGTTAGGGATGGGACGAAAATTCTGGGAGCCTTGAAGAATTTGTGGAAGTTGAGAACATTATCTCGAAAGCAAAAATGGGCATGTTTGAAGGAATAGTGGTTCCAACAATGTTGAATAGTTACGAGGCGTGGGTTATGTATAGAGTTGCGCGCCCGAAGGTGGATGTGCTGGAAATGAGATTCTTGATGACAATATGATGTGTGAGGTGAGGTGTGGTAATAAAAAGAGTGTGGTTGAGAGAGCAGTAGAAGGTTTTTTGAAATGGTTTGTTCACATGGAGAGAATGAGTGAGGATTGGTTAACCAAGAGGATGTATGTGTCAGAGGTGGAGGGAACAAGGAGAAGTGGGAGACAAAATTGGAGGTGGAAAGATGGAGTGAAAAAGATTTTGAGTGATAGGGGCCTGAACATGCAGAAGGGTGAAAGGCGTGCAAGGAATAGAGTGAATTGAAACGATGTGGTATACTGGGTTCGACGTCCTGTCAATGGATTAAACCAGGGCATGTGAAGCGTCTGGGGTAAACCATGGAAAGTTCTGTAGAGCCTGGATATGGAAAGGATGCTGTGGTTTCGGTACATTATTACATGACTGCTAGAGACTTAGTGTGAACGAATGGTGCCTTTGTTGTCTTTTCCTATTGCTACCTTGCACACATGAAATGGAGGGGTTGTTATTCCATATGTGGCGAGGAGTGATGGGAATGAATTAAGGCAGACAGTATGAATTATGTACATATG
>NC_092269.1:15097649-15107649 GCF_036320965.1 Panulirus ornatus
TGGGACATTCTTTCGTCTGTTTTCTTGCGCTACCTCGCAAACGCGGGAGACAGTGACAAAGCTAAATGAATATATAAATGAATATATATATATATATATATATATATATATATATATATATATATATATATATATATATATATATATATTAATTATTTTATTTATTTACTTCATTTTGCTTTGTCGCTGTCTCCCGCGTTAGCGAGGTAGCGCAAGGAAACAGACGAAAGAATGGCCCAACCCACACACATACACATGTATATACATACACGTCCACACAGGCAAATATACAGACCTATACATCTTAATGTACACATATATATAAACACACAGACATATACATATATACACATGTACATAATTCATACTGTCTGCCTTTATTTGTTCCCATCGCCACCTCGCTACACATGAAATAACAACACCCTCCCCCTTCATGTGTGCGAGGTAGCTCTGGGAAAAGACACCAAAGGCCCCAATCGTTCACACTTAGTCTCTAGCTGTCATGTAATAATGCACCGAAACCACAGCTCCCTTTCCACATCCAGGCCCCACACAATTTTCCATGGTTTACCCCAGATGCTTCACATGCCCTGGTTCAATCCATTGACAGCACGTCAACCCCGGTATACCACATCGTTCCAATTCACTCTATTCGTTTCACCCTCCTGCATGTTCAGGCCCCGATCACTCAAAATCTTTTTCACTCCATCTTTCCACCTCCAATTTGGTCTCCCACTTCTCCTCGTTCCCTCCACCTCTGACGCATATATCCTCTTAGTCAATCTTTCCTCACTCATTCTCTCCATGTGACCAAACCATTTCAAAACATCCTCTTCCGCTCTCTCAACCACACTCTTTTGATTTCCACACTTCTCTCTTACCCTTACATTAGTTACTCGATCAAACCACATCACACCACATATTGTCCTCAAACATCTCATTAACAGCACATCCACCCTCCTGCGCACAATTCTATCTATAACCTACGAATCGCAACCAAACATGATTGTTTGAACCACTATTCCTTCAAACATACAATTTTTGGTTTCCTAGATAATGTTCTCGACTTCCACCCATTCTTCAAGGCTCCCGGAATTTTCGTCCCCTCCCCCACCCTCTGATTCTCTTCCACTTCCATGGTTCCACACATCTCTCTTACATTACTTACTCGATCAAACACCTCACACCACATATTGTTCTCAAATATCTCATTTCTGGCACATCCACCCTCTTGCGCACAACTCTATCCATAGCCCACGCATCGCAACCATACAACATTGTTGTAACCACTATCCCTTCAAATATACCCATTTTTGCTTTCCGAGTTAATGTTCTCGACTTCCAAACATTCTTCAAGGCTCTCAGAATTTTCGCCCCCTCCCCCACCCTCTGATTCACTTCCGCTTCCATGGTTCCATCCCCTGCCAGATCCACTCACAGGTATCTAAAACACTTTACTTCGTCCACTTTTTCTCCATTCAAACTTACCTCCCAATTGACTTGACCCTCAACCCTACTGTACCCAATAACCTTGCTCTTATTCACATTTAATCTCAACTTTCTTCTTTCACAAACTTTACTAAACTCAGTCACCAGCTTCTGCAGTTTCTCACATGAATCAGCCACCAGCGCTGTATCATCAGCGAACAACAACTGACTCACTTCCCTAGCTCTCTCATCCAGAACAGATTTCATACTTGCCCCTCTTTCCAAAACTCTTACATTCACCTCCCTAACAACCCCATCCATAAACAAATTAGACAAACATGGAGACATCACACACCCTATCGCAAACCTACATTCACTGAGAACCAATCATTTTCCTCTCTTTCCACACGTACACATGCCATACATCCTCGATAAAAACTTTTCACTACTTCTAACAACTTGCCTCCCACACCACATATTCTTGAACCCTTCCACAGAGCATCTATATCAACTCTATCATATGCCTTCTCCAGATCCATAAATGCTAAATACAAATCCATTTGTTTTTCTAAGTATTTCTCACATACATTCTTCAAACCAAACACCTAATCCACACACCCTCTACCACTTCTGAAACCACACTGTTCTTCCCCAATCTGATGCTCTGTACGTGCCTTCACCCTCTCAATCAATACCCTCCCATACAATTTACCAGGAATACTGAACAAACTTATACCTCTGTAATTTGAGCACTCACTCTTATCCCCTTTGCCTTTATACAATGGCACTATGCACGCATTCCTCCAATCCTCAGGCACCTCACCATGAATCATACATACATGAAATAACCTTGCCAACCAGTCAACAATACAGTCACCCCCTTTTTTCATAAATTCCTCTGCAATACCATCCAAACCCGCTGACTTGCCGGCTTTCATCTTCCGCAAAGCTTTTACTACCTCTTCTTTATTTACCAAATCATTTTCCCTAACTCTCTCACTTTGGACACCACTTCGACCAAAACACCCTATATATGCCACTCTATCATCAAACACCTTCAACAAACTTTCAAAATACTCACTCCATCTCCTTCTCACATCACCACTACCTGTTATCACCTCCCCATTAGCCCCCTTCACTGAAGTTCCCATTTGCTCCTTTGTCTTACGCACTTTATTTACCTCCTTCCAAAACATCTTTTTATTATCCCTGAAATTTAATGATACTCTCTCACCCCAACTCTCATTTGCCTTCTTTTTCACCTCTTGCACCTTTTTCTTGACCTCCTGCCTCTTTCTTTTATACCTCTCCCACTCATTTGCATTTTATTCCTACAAAAATTGTCCAAATGCCTCTCTCTTCTCTTTCGCTAATAATCTTACTTCTTCATCCCGCCACTCACTACCTTTTCTAATCAACCAACCTCCCACGTTTCTCATGCCACAAGCATCTTTTGCGCAAGTCATCACTGCTTCCCTAAATACATCCCATTCCTCCCCCACTCCCCTTACCTCCTTTGTTCTCACCTTTTTCCATTCTGTACTCAGTCTCTCCTGGCACTTCCTCACACAAGTCTCCTTCCCAAGCTCACTTACTCTCACCACTCTCTTCACCCCAACATTCTTTCTTCTTTTCTGAAAACCTCCACAAATCTTCACCTTCGCCTCCACAAGATAATGATCAGGCATTCCTCCAGTTGCATCTCTCAGCACATTAACATCCAAATGTCTCTCTTTTGTTCGTCTATCAATTAACACGTAATCCAATAACGCTCTCTGGCCATCTCTCCTACTTACATACGTATACTTATGTATATCTCGCTTTTTAAACCAGGTATTCCCAATCACCAGTCCTTTTTCAGCACATAAATCTACAAGCTCTTCACCATTTCCATTTACAACACTGAACACTCCATGTATACCACTTATTCCCTCAACTGCCATATTACTCACCTTTGCATTCAAATCACCCATCACTATAACCCGGTCTCGTGCATCAAACCCACTAACACACTCATTCAGCTGCTCCCAAAACACTTGCCTCTCATGATCTTTCTTCTCATGCCCAGGTGCATATGCACCAATAATCACCCATCTCTCTCGATCAACTTTCAGTTTTACCCATATCAATCTAGAATTTACTTTCTTACACTCTATCACATACTCCCACGACTCCTGATTCAGGAGTAGTGCTACTCCTTCCCTTGCTCTTGTCCTCTCATTAATTCCTGACTTTACTCCAAAGACATTCCCAAACCACTCTTCCCCTTTACCCTTGAGGTTCGTTTCATATATATATATATATATATATATATATATATATATATATATATATATATATATATATATATATATATATATATATATATATATATATATGTATTCCTATGAGTCCACGGGGAAAATGAAACACAATAAGTTCCTAAGTGCACTTTCGTGTAATAATCACATAATCAGGGGAGATACAAGAGAGAAATAAAAGTCAGTTGATATACATTGAGGAGACGACGCTAGGGTGCCATTTGGTAAACATGTGATTGTCCAAAACATACAACCGGCGTTCATTAACTCATCCTTTTACAAATTTTATCTACAATAAAGTTATCTAATTTTTATAGACCATCACTAATATTAAGATCATAATTCTTTCTGTATCTAATAATGGAAGATTCACTGATATTTCTCTTGTTGATAGAGTTAGTAAATGACATGGCATTACTCCAGTCAATACAATGATCATTGTTTTTAACGTGATTAAACAAGGTATTTGCTTCTTGTCCCGTTCTTATACTATATTTATGTTGCTTAAGTCTAACAGAAAGATCCTTATCAGTTTGACCAACACAAATTTTATCACAATTTCCTCAAGACTTTATAGATGCATTCAAGTAAATTTTCTGGTGAATTCCTGATTAAAATATTCTTTATAGTATTATTGTTGCTAAAAGCAACATTTACATTAAAGGATTTAAGCAACATGGGAAGTAAAGTGAAATTATTATTAATAGGGAGAACTAAAATATTCTTCGTGTGAATGGTAGGTTTGGGCTCAACTCTATAAAATGATTTCTTTGCTAACTAATGGGATTTATCAATGAAAGATCTTGGGTACTTTAACTTAGATCCAATGAAATATAGCCTCTCAAACTCATCATCAATAAACTCTGGACTACAAATACGTAATGACATAATGAAGATTCATTGAACTGATGATAATTCAATTCTGTCATGTTGAGATGAGTAACAATGGATATATGAGCGTACATTAGTGGGCTTTCTGTATATGCTAAACGTAAACTTGTTTCCTTGCCTATGGATCATGGAATCTAAAAATGGTAATATACCATTTTTTTTATTTTCTTCAGTAAATTTGATGGAAGGTACTAAATTGTTAAGTAAGGGGAAAAGTATTTGTAAATTTTCATTTGTTGGCCAACACAAAGAACATCATCTACATACCTAAACCAAATTGCATTAGAAGGTAAGATATCCTTTAGTAACTTCGTTCCAAAAACTCCCATATATGTTGGTCAGACTTGTAAGGATCTTTCTGTTCGACTTAAGCATCATAAATATAGTATAAGAACCCGACAAGAATAAAATGCCTTGTTTAATCACGTTAAAAACTATGATCATTGTAGAGACTGGAGTAATGCCATCTTAGTTATTAACTCTAACTCTGTTACTAAGATATATATCACTGAATCTTCTATTATTGAATACACAAAGAATTATAATCTTAATAATAGTGATGGTATATACAAATTAGATAACTTTATTGTTGATAAAAATTGTAAAATGATAAGTATATGAACGATCGTTGTATGTTTTGGGCAATCACATGTTTAACACATGGCGTCGTAGTTTCGTCTCTTTGATATATATCAACTGACTTTTATTTCTCTCTTGTGTCTCCCCTGATGATGTGGTAATTACACGAAAGTGCGCTTGGGAACTTATCGTGTTTCATTTTCCCCGTGGACTCATAGGAATATCTTGATCACTCGCAAAATTGCAATTCTTTCCAATATATCTATTTATTTATCTATCTATCTATCTATCTATCTATCTATATATATATATATATATATATATATATATATATATATATATATATATATATGTATATATATATATATATATATATATATATATATATATATATATATATATATATATATATATATATATATATATACATATATATATTTTTTTTTCTTTTTGCTTTGTCGCTGTCTCCCGCGTTTGCGAGGTAGCGCAAGGAAACATACGAAAGAAATGGCCCAACCCACCCCCATACAACATGCATATACATACGTCCACACACGCAAATATACATACCTACACAGCTTTCCATGGTTTACCCCAGACGCTTCACATGCCCTGATTCAATCCACTGACAGCACGTCAACCCCGGTATACCACATCGATCCAATTCATTCTATTCCTTGCCCTCCTTTCACCCTCCTGCATGTTCAGGCCCCGATCACACAAAATCTTTTTCACTCCATCTTTCCACCTCCAATTTGGTCTCCCACTTCTCTTCGTTCCCTCCACCTCCGACACATATATCCTCTTGGTCAATCTTTCCTCACTCATTCTCTCCATGTGCCCAAACCATTTCAAAACACCCTCTTCTGCTCTCTCAACCACGCTCTTTTTATTTCCACACATCTCTCTTACCCTCACGTTACTTACTCGATCAAACCACCTCACACCACACATTGTCCTCAAACATCTCATTTCCAGCACAGACATCCTCCTGCGCACAACTCTATCCATAGCCCACGCCTACAACCATACAACATTGTTGGAACCACTATTCCTTAAAACATACCCATTTTTGCTTTCCGAGATAATGTTCTCGACTTCCACACATTCTTCAAGGCTCCCAGGATTTTCGCCCCCTCCCCCACCCTATGATCCACTTCCGCTTCCATGGTTCCATCCGCTGCCAGATCCACTCCCAGATATCTAAAACACTTTACTTCCTCCAGTTTTTCTCCATTCAAACTATATATATATATATATATATATATATATATATATATATATATATATATATATATATATATATATATATATATATATATATATATCTTTCTTTTTTTCTTTCATACTATTCGCTATTTCCGGCGTTAGCGAGGTAGCGTTACGAACAGAGGACTGGCCTTTGAGGGAATATCCTCATCTGGCCCCCTTCTCTGTCCCTTCTTTGGGGAAAAAAAAAACAAACAAACAAGAGGGGGAGGATTTCCAGCCCCCCGCTCCCTTCCCTTTTAGTCGCCTTCTACGACACGCAGGGAATACGTGGGAAGTATTCTTTCTCCCCTATCCCCAGGGAATATATTAAGCATATATATATATATATATATATATATATATATATATATATATATATATATATATATATATATATATATATATATATATATATATATATATATATATATATATATATATATATATATATAACAAAGATGAGCAAAGAAAGACTGACTAAGAGGATCTTAATATTAAAAGTAGATGAAACAAATGGGAATAGGGAGACCTAGAGGGAGATGAAAGGAATGACTGAAGGAGGCTTTGGGGTACTGGGGCCTAAACATTCAGGAAAATGAAGGGCTTGCATAGGATAGAATGAACTGGATTCATGTGAAATATAGGATCAACAAGATGGTAATGGACTGATCCAGAGCATATGAAGCAATCTAAAAGACCTGGTTGTGGATGGTAACTGCTGGTTTCAGTAAATCATACTTGACAGCTGGAGAGTGGAGATGTGTAAGTGAGGCCAGTATTATCACATTCCTGATGTTTCCTATACAAAGTTGGAAAAAGCAATTACATATGAAAAAAAAAAATCTAAAATGTTATTATCTACTAAAAAACTCTTTACATTTGTATGTTGTTATTAAGGTACTGAATGGTAGAAGAAGCTGAATCCCCACAACGACTTGCTTTCTGAGTACTGTGTCCAAGAGCATTAACAAAGATTGATGTTGATCCACGGCGTTTTCGGTCTTCCTCACTAGCAGGTCCAAGATGAGAGGATGAACTTTTACTACTTTCCATTTTCTGATCTTGGTAGTGTGGCACTATCATGTTCAATGCAATATGTTTACTTTCATTTGTGCAGTCTTGTTCACTGTGTGCATCTTGAATGACAGGTCCAGGTGCTACTTCTACTCCTCGACGATGAGACTCACTACCAGTAAATCCAGTGAGTAAATATATATATATATATATATATATATATATATATATATATATATATATATATATATATATATATATATATATATATATATATATATATATATATATATATATATATATATATATATATATATATATATATATATATATATAAATGTATATATGTGTGTTTGTACATATTCAAACTTCCTTACCTTCATCCATTTTTGCTGCTACCCAGTCGTACGGGAAAGAATATCGCTACCTCCTGTTTCAGCGAGGTAGCGCCAGGAAAACCGACAAAGAAGTCCACATTCGTTCACACTGACTGTGCAGCTGTCATATGTAATGCACCGAAACCACAGCTCCCTCTCCACATCCAGGCCCTACAGAAATTTCCATGGTTAACCCCAGACCCTTCACATTCCCTGGTTCAGGTCATCGACAGCACGTCGACCTTGGCATACCACATCGTTCCAATTTACTCCATCATTTGCAAGCCTCTCACCCTCCTGTATGTTCAGCCCTTGACAGCTCGAAATCTTTACCACTCCATTCTTTCACCTCCAGTTTGGTGTCCCGCTTCTTTTCCCCCCACCTCTGACACATACATCCTCTTAGTCAATCTTTCCTCGCTTGTTCTCTCCGTATGACCAGTCCACTTCAACACACCCTCTTCTGCTTTCTCAACCACAATCTTTCTATTCCTACACATTTCTCGATCAAAATATCTTGCACCACATATCTTACTCAACCATTTAAGTTCCAACACCTTGACCGTCCTCCACGCAACCCTATAATGTACTTTTACCACTTCCCGTGCCAGCAAGGTAGCACCAAGAACAGATAAGATAGGTTTACTTTTTAAAAATTCTCACTTTCACCACACGTCTCTTTTACCGAGCCTTCGCTGCAATGCTCCTTGAAGGTTAATGGGACCAAATATCCTTAATCTTCTGACCTGAACCTTTGCTGGTTGTTCTATAAGAGGAAAATTAATATGCTTATGAAAATGCTCCTGTCCTTTGTAGTTTATTTTGATAGCTGGAATGTTAGATCATTTCGTGTTGTCCATCCACTGGTTGCAGGTAAACGTTGTACTGTGATCCACCTCCGCTTGGCGTCTTGGTGTCTCATTCATTGTAAGTGTGTGAGTCAATGATGTGATTATTTCACTACAGCTGTTAGGACGAAGTCAACAGCTTTCCTTAGGACAATCACATTTGTGAAGTATGTCAGTGGCCTTCACATGTTTTCTTTTCTTATTGAGTCATATCATCTTTCATCATGTAGTTATCTACTTAGGAAATATTATAAAATATAGCAAGACTAAGTTTATCATTTGAGTTGCTATAAAGTACAATATTCTTGATGATGTCTTGCAGTATTGCATTACAAGTTCATTAATGTCATATCCTTGTGATATTCCGCTTCTTTGCATTGCAGTAAATGTATTGTCCACTCTGATCTGTGTTTCTGGAGTGTAGAGACACTTGCGAAGATTTATGGTAAAAATCTTTGAGAAATCATCATTTATCGTTAGTTCTTTACTCCTTGATATTTCAAGGTTGATATATGTCCATGATGAAGCACACTTGTGTGCACGACATATGTATAATTTGATTATATTCATATTGTATCACTAAGGGAACTTAAAAACTTCATGAATAAACTTCCATAAGTCTGTTTATATATCATAGACACTAGTGATGTATTTACCATTTTCTGATTGAACTATAAGCCTAGAAATGGAATGTTACCGTTCATACTGACTTTTCATAGGTGAACTATAACACTAGATCTTTTTTTCTTATGAATTTTAAGTAACATAATAAGATACAGGACTGCAAAATGTGTTTCATTAATAAGAGGATCATTAATGATTGAAGGTATACTTTCTACGCGTTAGGGAATATCATTTTTTCTATTTATCACTTATTTTACATGAGACATAACTTGCAAGATATCTCTTAAATGATTTGATATCTGCTTGCTTAGAAAGAAAATCAACTCTTTTTTCTTTAAAAAAAAACTCAGATAAAAAAGTTACAATCTACGATACAAAATATATATAATATTGTTATCAAGTAAGTGAGATACATTGATATTACTGCAATTGATATCTGCTTTGATGTTATTGAGATTAAGTAAAGATTATAAAGGTCAACAAGTGTTTGAATCTCGAAAAGAAAATTTACGAAGGTTCTGGTTAAAGTCAACCAACAAAATCTATAATGAAAACCAGAATCAAAAGTCGTTCACTTGTTTTTAAGTGATATGAATAGAGGAAAAATTAGTAAATGTTGTGAAACGAATTTCTCAAATGAAGCTCCTTACGTAACATCTAAAAACAGGTGACCTTAAGATTGTGGAAA